>NW_024705490.1:22373-39977 GCF_018977255.1 Callorhinchus milii | reverse complement strand
GCAGCTGATTGGCTGGTGCAGTTGCTGTGATGTCATCATCCCGAGGAAACCGCTGCCTACAGCTTTGCAGTTTGCCGAGGACTCCAACATTTCTTTGAATATAATCCGTTTTCTTTTACGTGAGGCTGTCACATATTCACAATCACAGGCTGCCAAGCCCCTGACGCACTTGACAGACATTGACGTTGTTCAATCCCACAAGTTGCGAAAGCTGAACACAACGTGGAATAATGCACATCGTTTCGTCGAAGGTGTTCAACCTCTGTCAAAACTTAAATTTCCTTTTGTACAATACAGAGATTTCAGCAAGCTACAGGAGCATACCAACTCCTTGCTGCGGAGAAAACGGAGGCTCACATGAGCTTGGTAAGCCACCAATAAAATGAATGTGAATGCGTGTAATGCAACACTTATACTCTAATATCGTAGATTTGTTTTAAAAACGTGTTGTGGTTGATGAGTCAATGTTATCGTCTCGTTGTATGATGTACCTTTTTCAGGAGGACATACTGGATTTATTGAACGTGATGTTTTTTGGAGCTATGGGTGGATTCCCATTTCATCGTAGGCGT
The DNA here is from genome assembly GCF_018977255.1 of Callorhinchus milii. Lineage (NCBI taxonomy): Eukaryota > Metazoa > Chordata > Chondrichthyes > Chimaeriformes > Callorhinchidae > Callorhinchus > Callorhinchus milii. The sequence continues at coordinate 39,405 of NW_024705490.1, read as the reverse complement.
TTTGGTGAGTGAACAAACACACAGAGAATCATGTACACTACCAGCTCAATGATTATTATGTTTTTCTCTTAATAATCTAATGACCCGACATGCGAAGCACATTTTGAAAAATCGATCCAGAAAGACCTCGGGTCAAAATCTATTTGCCACACGATTCATGTTCTGTGCCAAGGGCCAAATTAACTTTCTTGCTCCTTAAAAATGTAAGAACAATACATGCTAATGTATACATTTTATTATAAAACTATATTATTCTTCTAAATTCCTAAACTATGTATTTGGATATTCTTGGTTCTTTCGGTGAAGTCACGTAGAAGGGAAATCGCTATCCGTGGTGCTGACGTTGGGAAAAACCGACACTTTTTTCTAATTTTCTTGCTGTGGATTTCACACCTGATGATGATTTCTTGTCTTCTTGGTTCTTTCGGTAAAGTCACGTAGAAGGGAAGTAATAAAATAATAAAAATAAAACATAAAATAATTCTCACGACGTTTCGGCCACAACACAAGCAGCCGTCCTCAGGTGAAGACAGGTCTGTCGAGGCAACAGCGTTTTTTTTCGTTTTTTTTTCTTTTAGACGCTGTTGCCTCGACAGACCTGTCTTCACCTGAGGACGGCTACTTGTGTTGTGGCCGAAACGTCGTGAGAATTATTTTATTATGTTTTTTTTTATTATTTGATGGTTTCCCTTCTACGTGACTTTACCGAAATAACCAAGAAATATGAATCCCTGCAGTAACGAAAGCTTTAAATCGAACTTTATGTATTTGGATATTTGGAATAGACTATGTTTTGTTGTTTGTTACCACCTGTATTTGTTTTAAAAGTAATTATGTTCGTGCAGTGGGAGATTGCCTGAATACAAAAACAATCAAGGGAATCCATTGACAGTGGGCTGCACAAGTAAAAAAAACATCATTGTAAAAAAAATATTAAAGTTGACAAACACTTGTGGTTTCTTTGTGAATAAGAATGTGGTTGTGTTTGAGTCACATTCACACAGGAGGCATTTGAAGTCTTAAGATGCATGAGATTTGCTGGAAGTTTGTAGAAATGCTTTGTGGAAATGCTTTCCAGTGTACGTCATTTAAATTCATGTTTGCTGTTTGTGGACCTTGTCACCAACAGCCAATGACCAAATATTTTTCAGTTTGAACATTTGAATTCCCATAGAATTAAGTCTTTGGAATGTAATGCCTTGTAGCTCATAGGCAGGATACTTTATATGAATTACATGCGAATCTCAACGGGCTGGCGTACGTGTGCCTGTATACCGCATGCTGTATTAATTTCAACTGAACTTTGAACATTTTACCACCGCCAATCCCACCCTTGACAGTATTCTCCAATGGAGATCGAGACAAGTTTTGCATCTCGGATGACGGCAATGTGGATGACCTGTTGAACCCAAGCGGGGGTTCTCACGAACCCAGCGCCTATCCCTGCCAGAGCAGCCGTGAACCCTGCCATGGCACGCAAGCCAGCAGCAGCAGCAGTAACACCTCCACAGCTCACACGGTACGTAGAGCAGAGGTCGCAAATGGGTTTTGATTCCTTACCCGTACCCGGCCGCACCAGGGTCGCAAACGGGTACCCTACCCGTACCCGGCCGGGTACGGGTAGGGTACAAGTATCGGGTACCTGATTGCGACCTCTGGGATGAAGCCACGTTGCAGGCGCGGGTGGGTTGATTCTAGGCACTTGAATTGTGAGAAGAGACAAGACGTTGGGAAATGAGCGACACACAGTACTCACCAGTGACTCACGGCCTACCCGTACCCGTACCCGGCCGCACCAGGGTCGCAAACGGGTACTCGTACCCGTATCCAGTCCAGTCGGGTACGGTAGCCGGGTATTGGGTAGGGTACGGGTATCAGGTAGGGTACGGGTATCGGGTACCCGGTTGCGACCTCTGACGTAGAGTCAGTCGAGGTACGTAGCTAACGTTGCCATATTTATGGTTTTATTTGGACGTGTGCTATAATGGGTTTGTCTTGAAACTAACTAACGGGGGGGGGGGGGGGGGTAGTGCATGAATAATATTTTCTTAGTTCATAGCCTGCAATGGAGAAACTTCACAACATGAAGCCCTCTTAAGTGATTTTCAGCTAAACCTTGCTTTTGTGTAAAACCATTTCAACACGGAACAATGTGTAGCTATGTCATTGCTATGATGGTTGTTCAAATTGTCTGGTGTTTACTTACAGGAAGCAAATCATAATGCAGCAGATCTTTTACAGGAAGAGGAAAATGCAAAAACGAAGACTGAGACTAAACAGAAGGTTTGTTTTGCAGATTTATCATGAACCATATATCCTTAGGTGTCCTTTATGCAATGTAAAGCATGTTTATATCATTGGAAGATTTGTTTTCAAAGGTGCGGTCAAGTGTTTTTGCTTTGCATCTGAAGTTATGCGTACCTCCTGGTTACATTCGGGTCTCATGTTTAAAACGAATTGTCAAACCAGATAAAACCAATGAATACAGAAAACATTCTCTGCAAATAACTCCACCTGAAATACAATTGTGTTACGGACAGAGTAAATTCCCTTGCAGTAAATGTCGTTCACCATCTGAGTAAATAACAACACAGAAGGACTCTTTGGTTCTTTCGGTAAAGTGACGTATAAAGATAAAATAATACATTTAATAATTGCATACGACTTTTCGATTGCAACACAAGCAATCGTCATCAGGTATAAATGAAATAGAAACACAAATCTAGTATACTTAGAAATGTAATGTAATACAACAGAGAGTCGGATAACATAACAGTCAACACCCTACCTGGTTGATTACGTTCTTCCTGAGAATGCTAAATTTGAGAGAGAGATAAAACACAGAACCAGAGACATATAGACAGACATATAAGCAGAGACAGACATCACAGAGATACATAGAGAGAGACAACACAGAGACACACAGAGACACACACAGAGAGAGACACAACATAGACACACAGACAGACATATAAGCAGACAGATATCACAGAGATACATAGAGAGAGACACACAGAGACACACACAGAGACACACAACATAGACACACAGACAGACATATAAGCAGACAGATATCACAGAGATACATAGAGAGAGAGAGCTAACATAGGCACACAGAGAAACTACGCCTCTGTGTCGAGGCCTTATACGTGACTTTACCGAAACAACCAAAGAATAATTCCCGCAGTCACGAAAGCTACAAATTAAGTTTGTATTAAAGAATGTTATTCACGTAGGATATTTTTTTTCTACATAATTGTTTGGAAATATAAATGCGTAATGCATTTACTTAAGTGTCGATGCTTTTTTGTTTTTGAAGCTTTACTGTTTATATACAATTTATCTGTAATTAACACACACAAGTATTTGAAGCCGGCCTTGCCTTCTATCTACAATAATACTGGTAGGAACGAAGTGAACCAGCCTACAATAGATTATATCGTCCGTCCGTCCGATGTCCGATTAGGTGTAGCAACATCGCCCCCTACTGCAAACACTTGGCAGGACCCTACAAAAACCTTTAGACTCAGTGAGGCTTTCCTGGCTAAACAAGTGTAACATTCCCTTATAATTCCCTGAGATAGTTTTTAATTAAAACATTTAAATTAAAAATTAACTCACAGCGGCCTAAAGCCTACAGCTAGGCCTAAAGCCTAGAACTAGGCCTCAAACTCTCCCTTCGTATCGTACCCCCGCCATTTCATTTTATTATAGCCATTCATTTGTTCGTTCCTACCAGCCCACCCCGCAGGGACCTGTTTACATAAACGGGCGCCGTTATTTTTTTCACATAAAAACTTCTCGACTGTCCGCAGAGGCGGAGGGAGAGAAAGCGGCAAGAGAGAGGAAGGAAAGAGCGGCACGAGAAGCCGGAAGACGACGACGGAGAGGTGCGTTCGTCTAGCGCCGTTACAGCCCAATGGAGTTGATGTGGCGCTAGCCGCTAATTATCGTGAATGGGGGCGGAGGGGGTGTCCATGTGGAGTGACGTCACCTGGGGGCGTGTCTATGTGGAGTGACGTCACCATGAGTGACCAACACAAATATGTCTACAAGGTCGTATAAGAATGAGATCAGGTTCACAACTTCAAAGCCTCCGTTGTCCTCTTCACGTTATTGATCAATGCCGACAAGCAGCTTTTCAAACGAGCAAATTACCGACTATAATCACCCAGAAATGTCTGTCCATCCCACGATTACACTGCGTATTATTTGGTCGGTGTTGTTTTCCCACTCGCTCTTTCTGTCAATGACGTGTGCTTCTTAATCTAATCTCGTGCGTAATGCAACCTCGTCTTATTCTTAGGTTTTTTCGGTAAAGTCACCAGGTAGGTAAAAACATTAAAATTAATAAAAGTAAAATAAAATAAAAATCACGACGTTTCGGAGGCAACACAAGCTTCCGTCTTCAGGTGGAACCGTCACAGCCACGACAGCTGTATCAAGTAGATGTGTTGCCTCTGAAACCGTGATTTTTATTTTATTTTAATTTTATTAATTTTTGTGTTTTTACCTACATGGTGACTTTACCGAAAAAACCTAAGAATATGAATCCTTGCAGTCACGAAAGCTTTAAATCTAGAAGCAACTTCGTCTGTTGTTGTCATCCTGAGCGAGCTGCGCTAACTGCACCGCTTGCTCTCCCCGTAGGCTCCCGCCAGCGCTGGACCCCAGGAACCACGTCCTGACACGTTTGCTCGACGCAGCATCAAGATTGCAAGTAAGGTTCATCTACACCATTGGAACCTCATTTGCCAGTAAAAAATATGATAATTGGTTTTTACCCTTCTATCTGGCAACAAAACTGACACTTTTTTTTTTACAAGGAGTCATGTTTGCATAGACCACAATACCTGCAGTCATAATGCAAACAAAAAACATAACTCTGATAATGTATGCACTGTCCTTGAAGTTGAGTTGTCCACACCCGAGACAGCTTTCCTTAGTGCCTTTTGGCGTCATCTGGTCCAACCCATGTGAGACTAGGCTCTAAGGAAAGCTGTCTCGGGTGTGGACCAATCAACTTCAAGGACAGTGCGTACATTATCAGAGTTGTGTTTTTTGTTTGCATTATGACTGCAGGTATTGTGTTCTATGCAAACACGACTCCTTGTACAAAAAGGTGTCAGTTTTGTTGCCAGATAGAAGGGTATCAAACCAATTATCAAGGTTGATCTATATTCTTGGTTCTTTCGGTAAGTCACGTAGAAGGGAACAAATAAAATAATAGAGACATGTGCAAGTTGCAAGTGGCTCGCATTAATGTTATTTAGAGAGGCGTAGCGCCGTTCTTTTGAAAGGCATTATCCTCGCCGCGACACGACCGCACTATGATGGACGGTGCCAAACCATGTGCCAGGTGCCTCGTTAAGTCTTCAGGGCGAGAGACATACCGTCATGGGAAAGGGTTACATTGCGTTATTTATTGTGTCCATAGCACGCAGATCGTGTGATCCACAATTCATTTTAGATTTTGCCAAGTGACCTACAAATCTTCTTGCTTCTTTCGGTAAAGTCACGTAGAAGGGAAGTAATAAAATAATAATAATAAAATTTTCTCACGACGTTTCGGCCACAACGCAAGTAGCCGTCCTCAGGTGAAAACCAGGTCTGTCGAGGCGACAGCGTCTGAATGAAACAGCACACGCGCTTGGAGCATGTATATAAGCTGGGTTGGAAGGGGGAAGAAAGGGGGCGCCTTGAAAAAATAATTTGCATATCAAGAGGAATTTAGCATATTTATGGGAAATGCAGATATGTGATTAGTACTACTTATGCCCGTGCATTATGCAGGATTAGCAGCATCAAAGGGAGGGGGATAAGGGAAATGCAGGTATGTGATATGGGAAATGCAGGTATGTGATTAGTACTACTTATGGCCTACAAATGTTAACTTGCAACTTCGTCTTGTTCCAAACAGTACAAGGTAATCGCTTGGTCAGAACACAGAGTTATGCAGAAGCCATTGACAAGTTTACCGACGCAATTAGCTTATGTCCGCGAGATCATCGGTAAGTCAACTCCCGTAGTGTAGTTTAACACGTAGGCTTTCGCGACCAATATTATTCATAATCAATGAGTTGATGAGTTAATGATGACGTCACCTGCTGCTGCTGCTCTATATAAGAACGGGAGACACAGCAGAGCCTCACCATTCTGGCGAATTGCCCGATGATGCTGGATGCAATTACCAGCGAAACGTCGTGCTACTCAAAATTGTAAATGTTGTGGCTTCATGCTTCAACACACCGGTGGGCTAAAGCAGTGAACTATTTGTCTTTTGTCAACGTGACACTTTTTTGCTGATTGGCCGTGTCGGGTGGTGGAGGGTTACGACACATTTATAAATAACGCCATCTAAACCCAACAACGTTGATTATGAATCTCATAGTGTAACTTGACAATTTTTAAAGCAAAATTTGAATACTAATATTAACATTCCATGAGCATTAAACACTTCTATACAGCCAATTTGAGTTGATGGAAAGTAGCTTGGCAGTTCAACGTCGTGTGTGTGTGTGACAGGCATAATGCATTCTAAAGGCAAAATGTTGCGTGATAAAGTTGGCAGGATGGGAACATCACAGCGAGTTACGACTTAAACTGCTTGATGACGTCTTTCCAATGATTGCCGAGTTTGTACCCATCCTCTCGGTTGAAACTGTGTCTGTATATATGGATGGCTTCATGAACAAATCTTTGTTGATAGCCAGTGCGCGTACAAAGTACCTTCATCTTAGAGAAATCGTGTGAGCCCACCGCATTGAAACAATGATCAGCCACGGCCGACGCGTTGGTCCTGCCGTGTTTCAGATCCGCCTCATGCTCACGACACGGTCCGAGACGCCAGGGTACTGCATATCCATATTCTTAGGTTTTTTCGGTAAAGTCACCAGGTAGGTAAAAACATTAAAATTAATAAAAGTAAAATAAAATAAAAATCACGACGTTTCGGAGGCAACACAAGCTTCCGTCTTCAGGTGGAACCGTCACAGCCACGACAGCTGTATCAAGTAGATGTGTTGCCTCCGAAACGTCGTGATTTTATTTTATTTTAATTTTATTAATTTTAATGTTTTTACCTACATGGTGACTTTACCGAAAAAACCTAAGAATATGAATCCTTGCAGTCACGAAAGCTTCAAATCTAGAATTACTGCATATCCTTCACAGATGGGATCAGATTACGAATTTGACGTAGAGTTAAATGGAGCCTGGATCTTGTGTTTGCTCAAGATTTAGGAAATATTTTGGTGACCCCTGCTATGTATGGCAAGGTGATGGTTTTGATGGTTCTTTCCCAACGTTTGGGGTGAACGCTTTACGGATTGTGTGGTCCGAATATTCATTCAGCTTGAGAGCTTGGTGTACGTGATAAAGTTCACTGGCTCGGTGATGATGGTCGGAGATACATGGAGCTCTATGGTGTAGCGTTTTGATAAGGGAATTCTTTTGGGATGGATGGTGGTGGGAGTCAGGTTTTAGATAAGCATCCGTATGGGCGGCTTTGCTGTAGACAGGGTGTCCCATTGAGCCATCAGTTCTCTTTTCGATTAAAACATCCAAGAATTCTAGATTTGAAGCTTTCGTGACTGCAAGGATTCATATTCTTATGTTTTTTCGGTAAAGTCACGTAGGTAAAAAACCTAAGAATATACATCCAAGAATGGTAACTTGCCATACTTTTCCACCTCCATGGTGAATGTGATGGCTGGGTGTATGTAATTAATGTGGTTGAGGAATTGGTTCAGAGCTGGTAGGCCATGTGGCCAGATGACGAATGTGTCATCTGCGTACCTCTTCCACAAAGACGGATAACAACCTTGTCAACGTGTAACTTTTTAACGTGTTGATCTGTTACCTACATGTTTCCAATCAGATGCAGACATTTTTAAATCCTTTATATTAAGTTCACTCGCTTGCTTGCTTGCGCGCTTACGACCGTGCACATTTTTCGGTCGTTTTTTAACCCACTTCCCGTGAGCCAATCGAGCTGACATTTTGCACACAGACTCGTTGTGCGTGACAATTTATTTTCGTGAAAATTTTTTTTCCAAAATTTGCTACTTTTTAGGAAAAAAAAATTTCATATTTAATTTAAAATAGCAATGTGATAAAAATGGAACTCTTACTCAAGAATAACAGAAATGAATAATAAAATAAAACCGATGCCACGCGTATAAAGGATTTATAGTGAAAAACTTTGTTTTTACGGGTTAATTTTTTAACGTGTTGATCTGTTACCTACATGTTTCCAATCAGACGCAGACATTTTTTCCGTCAACGTTCAGTGTGATTTCAAGAGTGTCTTATCCACATGGCCTAGTTCAATTCGGAGCAATCGAATTCTAAAGATGGTCTGTCAATTGGATTTGATTTCTCATCTGTGTCATTATTCACCAGATTTTATGGAAATCGGTCATTTTGTTTGGAACATCTTGGATTGTACACTGATGCCTTGTTCGATGCGGAGATCGCTATATATCTAAACCCAACATGGCCCCGGGGATACTTCAGACAAGCGCGGGCTTGCATTGGACTGAAGGTAAGGCTGCTGTGTTTGCAATCTTTGACAGTTCACGTGCAATTTGCATTACACCGTTGACTGGCTTTTTAAAGATAAAGGACTAATTACAGTAAAACCTTGGATTGCGAGCATAAATCGTTTGTAATCCAAAGCACTCGTATATCAAAGCACTCGTTGTTTATCAGTCGTGATCACGTGACAAAGCGTATACTATATGTACTGCTCGTATTGCAAGACGTCGCTCGTTTATCAAGTTAATATTTATTTTAAAATCCTTTATATTAAGTTCGCTTGCTTGCTTGCGCGCTTACGACCGTGCAAATCTTTCGGTCGTTTTTTAACCCACTTCCCGTGATCCAATCAAGCTGATATTTTGCACACAGACTCGTTGTGCGTGACAATTTATTTTCGTGAAAAAATTTTCCATAACTTTACACTTTGTAGGAAATTTTTTTTTCATATTTAACTTAAAATGCTTGCGTTGTGGCCGAAACGTCGTGAGAATTATTTTATTATGTTTTATTTTTATTATTTTATTACTTCCCTTCTACGTGACTTTACCGAAAGAACCAAGAAGAGGAATCCCTGCAGTCACGAAAGCTTTAAATCGAAAACAAATATCACGTTTTATGTTTCATTTGTTTAATCGTGTTATCGTTGTTATTATTAGGACTTAGATTAAGATCTAATAACATTTTAGGTTTGAAATATGTAAAAGATGTGAAAATCCGAAGGGGTTCACACTTTCTCTCGACCCTGCAGAAGAAAAACAGCCTGTGGAGTATTTGGCTTTGTTCAAATTGTCCGTTTCAATTGCTCAGTAAGTCGTGGAGTTACTCACCCCCCCCACCATTATATGAATCGTCAGGAACAGGTGTTGCAATTCAATTCAAGGATAAAATTACTTTATTTCTCCTTTGGATTTTCTCATGTTCTGTCTTGTACTGTGTGCATTCAAATAAGTCCATCAATTGTTGTATGCATGCATTTATTTAATTGTTACATGCCTACTGACCTTCCATTGCGCATGTAAGTTTCTGACTAAACACGTGTTGTGTTTGTTAATTTGACAGCGTTACAGAGAGGCAGAAAGTGCGTTATGTCAGCTGATTTCTTTAAATGTGTCTTCTGAAGAAGCAAAACAAGAGCTTAGGAAAGTGCGAACACTTCTCCTTGTGGTAAGCCGGTGCACGTCTAATAGCCACAGAGGGGGTATATCGAGGATTTTGTCAAGGAATGCCGATGCTGCCTATGGATGGTCATCTTTAGGAGGACCTGACAAATACTAAACCGAAATACAATCCATACAGAGCCTCATGGTTATATCTTACTGATCAGCGAATCTGATGCAATGCCTCTTTTAAAAGGTCTTACATCCGACTGCTCGAACATCGAGGTCTCCTCAGGAACCCTCGTCGCAGCCCTAACAACGAAGGAGGGCATTGGAGAAACGAGAGGTAAAGGCCTCAGTTAACCTTTCAGAAGCCGAATACCTTGAAAAGCCCGGGATGACACATTTTGGTTCTACGCTACGAGGGTGCAACCGCACGTAGGATAATATGATTCCAGAGATCGGCCTGACCATTTCTTATAACAGGGCCGGGCGCAGTGTGTTAAATGTGTCATGTGCGAGAAAGCCTGACACAGGGACTTATCGGAGAATTTCCGAAGACCTTGATCAATTTTGAATAACACGCCCGACCAAATGGGGGAGCATATGTTCGCACGGGGGGTGAAGCAAGCTATATGAATGTTAACTCCCGCGGTCTGCTGATTTGCAGCAGAGTGCATTCATGCGAAGGACCTATGGGTCATGTTTGTACAAGCATGTTAAATTACGCTCACTTGGCACCAGGACTCAGTGCTCAATAAGGAGCCTAAGTACCGCACACCACGAGCCTACCCCGCAGACACGAACTAATGTAGTGTGTCCACGAACTCCTACGCGATTATCCTATGGTCCCCGGGAAAAGAAGCCATGAGTCCTAAAGCATAGTTATACGCGCTAGAGCTGCAGCGAGTAATTCACGATTATCCTGGTGGTGTATACTTTTACTAACCTCAGATCGTTAACTAAACATTCATAACGTTCTTACCGAATAGAGTTCGCAGCATGCCCGTAGACTACTTCTAAAATCCTGAAGGCCAAGATGGGTGAAGGTATATCGCTCCGGGACTATCCACACGACGCTTTAATGCCGAGTGGCGATTATGCGCGAAACACGAAACCGTTCGGTGGCCTAATTATGTCTAGCGGATCCTGAACTTGATCGACGCGTGAGCGATAGCATGATGTCATTAACCCAGGTGGGTGCAGCGCTTGTCGAGCCTTTAACGAGCCGGGTTTTCATCCGAGTCTTAGGCTGATACCATTGGGTGGATCAGCGTGAGGCAGCTGACCCATCAATGTTGTAGGCGGAAAGACCTAGTACCTTAGATGTACGCCAAATCTCCCGAGTATTCCACTTTAGGCGGAGTGCATGGTGACAAGAGGTGATCTTTGAACCAGAGAATTAGAAATATCCGCCACCAGGGCCAATTCGTTTTCACCATGCCGATGATGCTTAGTTAAACGCAGTTAGTACCGCGTCCAGGCGACGCTTGCACACCATACCTATGGTCCTTACAAGCTCAGTGTCACTTACTCTAGGGAAAAGTAAGCCGTACTTTTTCATGGCACCACTAAAACGGGCAGTTAGTTCTCATGCTTAAAGGATTATGAACCGTCTCGCTCATTGCCGCCAAAATCCGCCTCTTCGATATGTGGACATCCGTACTCCTGTAGGTCCTTGATACCAGTCGTGTCCAAACGTGCACAAGGCTGTTGTCCGATACACGCTCAGGCAGAAATTAAGGACTTTCTCACCCTGACGTCGCAAGGGCGCTATCCGCACGCACAGGGCTCTCGTTATCCCAATGGGGCTATCCCGCCGGCCAATCCGTGTACGATCGCGACCAGAACTTGGCTACCGTGATTGACCATATTTTAATCAGTGATAGCGATGTCGACCCCTCGTTCAACTCGTAGATAGCACACCTACGGAAGACAATGTAACGCTGGCCGCGCGGTTCGTCTGACATGTACGAGCACGAGGGTCCATATGCCTCGATCAGTGCACCGGCAATGTTTCGGAAGCCTGTTGCCATCTGACCGACTTCTTGCGGCGGTCAGGTCTTCCGATACGGAGATCAATGGCTCCACCTAGTAACTTGGCGGACGATGCGTTAATTCCACATACTTAATTTTACAGGCAACTTTGGGAAAAGGGGGATATTTGTGGGAGCAAGCATTGTCGCATCTCCGTTAGTGCTTTCCGAACGCTATCATCAAAGGGTCTCATTATCATCACCAGGTCAGAGTGGATTTTAAGCACATCAATGAATGTATTTCCCACCGAGTGGCGCGCAAATCACCATTTAGGCTTGTCTTTGTATGTGGTCTGCGCCACACGGCTAAATGAGAAATATAGGCCACGTCTTTGCGTTCGGTAGTCTTCGAATGATTCTGAAGGCAGAATGGTTTCCACCCTGACCCAAATTAACCGTTTTTGATTGCGACCAACCGTCCCCGTATGCCCTACGGGCAACGGATTGTTGCGTCGAGGTTATAATATTAGGGATCAAGGAGACTGATAGTCGAACGGGAGATGCACAAGACAAGCGGTGGATCACCCCTTGTCCTAGACACGCGACCGATGCACTGACTATCTGATGGGTACCTGCGAATGTTACTTTCTGATATCGTACGTAACCCATCGGGATAAACGCTGCGCCGAAGGAGTCTACGGAGAAGATTGTTACGCGCCGGGACAATCCCGGACCTGAACCGAACTTAACATGGTGGCACCACGGGTCGAGAGCGTGGTCTCGTTATCGGAAACGCAGACTCTCAGGCCCTTACGGCCCGATGCGGGTAACCGCTCATTGGGACAAGGTTGAGAGTGAAGATATAACTATGACCCGCGGGGTATATGGAGCTGATGGCCGTAGTGCGAAGTCACTACGTCTCCCGAGTCTAACGTAGTGCCAAGTTCCATTACTGTGCGCTACCACATAGATATGAAGGGGAAGTGCACCACGTTAACTCTCAGCCAGCGCACAACGAAGGATTTGACCGCTCTGTCATCAAGTACAACTACTTCCACTAGCTCGCTACCTTACTCTCAATAACAGGACGCTCGCTCCAGCCGCGATTGTCGACCCCGGCTCGATTGCAAAGCGCCGCCCGAGGCACGCAAGTTAAAACCTAATCTGTGCTCAACTTCCCCAATCGGGCATGTAATCCTGGACTGAGCGCCCAGCCGGAAGTGTGGCATCTGTTCTAGCCCGCTGCCATATATATAGTCCTCCTTGTGGGAGCTTCCGTATGTTAACTTGAAAGCCAGAATAGTAATTTGTGTAGTTGGCACCGGAACCGCTGCGCATGGGCTGAGGGACGCTCCACCTTAACATGGAGCCTACAATCGCACTTGACGTGGCCATTTGAGACGGATGCGTTCGGACGGGATGTCTTTAGCGGTCCAGCGTCCCATAGCCCGGGACAGACCTCCCATTGTGCTTAATGCTGGATGACGAGCGGAGATCGGTGTTAACTGTGAGTGTCCCTTACCTACAACTGGAGGGAGTCTAAAGTCTTCACGCTCTGCGATCCTTTTAGCCTCACCAAAAGCAACTACATCTATCCTCCTGATAAAATTGTCTCCTTCCTGTACCTCCGCCGTCCTAAAACCCGATAGTAGTACAGATTCGCCACTCATCTTGTATGATGCAAAGTGTCTCCCACTGACCATCGCAACACTAAGTTTTATCTGCAAGTCTTACACGTCACGACCTTCGCTTCATCGCAGACAATTCGACCTAGAACTCCGCCTAGCTGAATTTGAGGATGCGATGGCCTGATGGTCCCTGCATGCCGACTACACGGTCCCAACCGCACGCGAATCATGAGTTCTTTATAATCCGGCTGCACATGCCGGCAACCCACCTGCCTTGCAATTTACATGCCTAGGGGCCCATGTGGGCAGCTAGCGCCGGGTTCACCATACGAGGACCTTAATCCCTGTCACCAACTACTCCTTATTACGCTGTACTCTTGTCTAGGGTAGGGATCCCCAACTTACATTTACTCATGAGCTTCTTTTCGCCGTTCGATTTGTAGCTAAGAATGTGGGCATCACTGCTTACGGCTGTGACTGAGAAATTAATGCAAGTTAAAACGCAGATTTCTTTAAGTCAACTTTAACTGCCAAGCTGTTACGTACACCTCTAACCGGAAGCGCGTGCGGAACAGAAGGATCCATATCGTGAGAGATGCAAAGCCCCTATGGTCGCAAGATACACTTGGCCGTGTCGTACATCTTGAGTACGCTCCTAAGCTCCCTCCATCAGATACGGAGGCCTGTGTGTACTGAACCAGGGGCGCCTCATGTCCCTCGAATCATATCTTACTACACCAAGCACTGGATTCGGGATACTGCGGAGCTTAGAACAGCTACTGTGAAGACTCTCGGGATCATCTCTCGCCCTGCGAGGCCGGAGCGTTGCATTCATGATGATTCAGAATCAGTTCATCCGGGTATGCTTTGAGCAATACTAAATTTAGGATCCTGTGTTCACGTGTGTAGCCACAACACATACGTTCTGCTTGGCGCGGTTCGTCGTCAAATGGGCGATTGTGACGTCAGGTATGCATCTATGTGGGTGGCGCACATAATAGTTGTCGGAGCGTTTTCAGCCATGCTGACGACTTACTATCTATTTGAGAGTCACGCCATCAAAGGGCGGGGTAAGCATTGGGACTTCAAGCGCCCGTGGACTCGTAGACCTATAGTGAAAAATCGTAAGATAGTTATGCGGTCTGCCTGTGCAAGATAATAAACGAACTCCTTGTCGACGTGAAGCTCTTCCCCTCGCTTTACGGCCCTCCCGTCTCCAAGGCCAAAACACTTAGGTTGAGGACAACTGCATCGCAGGCCCTCCTGTGCGTAAAATCATCAGCCACCCCGTAGCGTCGCCGTATCGACTTTAGCATCCAAAAGCCGTTTGAATCCTAGCTCACGTTGAGAACCCACAATACAACTTTCGTGAAGGGTGTATATCGACAAGTCAGACGTTCCATTTTCACCGTGCCGGCTCTCCCCTACTTTCCAGCACTAGCAGAGTATTGCTTCACACACTGCTACGACGGTTAGTCGTGTTCGCTTCGCGGCGCGTGTAGGCTAATCATACGGTAACATCTTTTGGAGTCAACTACCGGGTGCTCCCATTGGACGGTGCCTGATCGCTGATTGTCATGCGCAGGTGATTCCGCGGTTCGATGTTCACGAGCCCTGCAAGTCGTGCATCAAGCACACTCTTGGAAGGAGGAAGAGACAAACATGATGGAGGTATGAGCCGTTCTTATAGAGGCTCTTATTCGAAGGGACCCCGTTTGGTAATTGCTCCCGCTTCACTAATCACGCATCATCACTTATAGGCTCCTTAATACACCTGGTGCGGTGTGTGTACCGACAACAAGCTGTGAGCCTGTCCAGTCACGATAAGATGTAAGCGCCGACGAATGTTTATATCATCCAGCGGAAAATTCTCCATGCATATCGGCAGGGATCAAATGCCCTCCCAATTGCCCAAAATGAAATTATTCTCACGCCGTTGTATTTCTCTCCAGTCTGACATAATGATACGCGCGGGCCTAAGCAAGATCGTGTCCAAACTCAGGCCGAGCACTAGGTGAGGTAGCAACGGAGCTCGCTCTCACCCATACCCAGTAAGGTCACCGTAGGGCTACTTACGACGAAAGTCGCAACGGGCCTGAATGTGTTAGGGTAAAAGTTTAGCCATTGCCACATAAATATGACATTTAGCATAATGCTAGACAGGTTTTTCGGCCTAGAAACCTTGGTTGCATGCTAAAAGGTGGTGTTTATGTTTGATGTTTTCGAAGCACCGTAAGAACTCACTTGCGGTATGCCCCTGCACATGTGGAGCTGCCCTGACTATTAAGGAACACTTCCCCCTTACATCGAACTGGGATGAACTTGACGTTGTGCTTGGCGTATAGAGGTAAGGACACTTCAATTTTCATATTGAGGCATCACCGGCCTCATCTATTATATACGACACGTCCGGCCTACTGCAGAGGAAAAAAGCGGTGGTCCGTTCCTCCCGGTCTGCGCTGAGAAGGCATTATGCAAACCGGTCGCCCATATTGACGTCCGAGAAGCCAATTGGCGGCCAGAGTCGTTAGCGTACGCATTACACCAGTCCCTATTTATCCACTTTGGGCGGCGTTCCCATCTAAATTTTTTACTGGGGTTAAACCAGCGGCACTTGAGTTCGTTACAGTCTGGGTCACTTTGAGACACTCACTAAGACCACACAAGAACGAAGTGGCTGAACGATTCAAGGTTCATTGCCTAAGATTGAATGGAGACATGGCAATCGAGTTCCAGCGAGATACCCCAAGGATGTGTCTGCAGGCCATCGCCTTCGTCTGTGGACGCTATCACCCAGATAGACAAGTGTTCAACGCTTGGTATATTATGCACTGTAAGGCTGATAGTACCTGTGGCTTGCGATTGCAGCTGTGTAGGTATTGTCTGTTGTTGGAGATGGTCCCAGCAAAGAGCAGCGCTGACTCACACGATGCCACGGCGACTCCGGTCTTTTACGGCGGGACAACGCTATCTATACTCTGGATGGCTATATGTCGCGCTTAAGCGCCCTATATCATGGAAACGACACTGAGGAACTCGCTAGATACGGCCGGTAGGCTCCTCGTTGTTAAAGAGGATTTATCTGCGCCTTCATTGATCACGGTGAGCCTCACGCGCTTGGCTTTAGGCCTCCCGGTCAAGGTGTCATGATGCGCGCAGGCAACCAGCATGCATAGTTATCTGGCAAGAAGTAACGAATTGGACTAGTACCCGAAAGACCGCCGCGATCAACATGGGTGATGACAACCCATGTGCCCACATCAGAAAGATGGAGGGATGTGTCCACCTTTTGCCGTACGCCGCTCATCAAAATCCCTCGGAGAGTTAAATATAAAGCATTGAGTATGGAGCTGGGATTGTCTCCGACCAAGCCATTTTTCAACCGAAACGGAGGACCCAGTAAATTTCCCTCGTGATATCGGCCTGAACACCGCCTCAGTCAAGCGCTGGCACCTACATACCCGGTCAGTTTTATTTCAGAATGCCTCTTCCTTAGGTTCATGCTAGCGGTTTCACTTCTGCCTCTTGGTGTGGACCTGAAATGTGGTGGAGCTAGTCGCCTCATCACATAATCAGCGAGCCGGGTCCTCGGCTACAGTACTTTGGTGAACGTGAGACAAGTGTGTTCATGAGTTGCACTTAGCGTTGCACTCGAGGTGACACTATGATGCTTCACGGATAATATCCGGAACAGACAACCATACTGTAAACACGGGGCGGCCCCAGGAATGCAGTAGTTACAAACCAGCCGCGACGCGTTCGCGTATGTTGTCTCTGCAGGTGTACCCAA
>NW_024705490.1:0-22343 GCF_018977255.1 Callorhinchus milii | reverse complement strand
AACCCGTAAAAACAAAGTTTTTCACTAAATCCTTTATATGCGTGGCATCGGTTTTATTTTATTATTCATTTCTGTTTTTCTTGAGTAAGAGTTTCATTTTTATCACATTGGTATTTTAAATTAAATATGAATTTTTTTCTAAAAAGTGTAAAAATTTGGAAAAAAAATTTTCACGAACATTAATTGTCACGCACAACGAGTCTGTGTGCAAAATGTCAGCTCGATTGGATCACGGGAAGTGGGTTAAAAAACGACCGAAAGATTTGCACGGTCCTAAGCAAGCAAGCAAGCGAACTTAATATAAAGGATTTAAAAATTGATCTTGGGCAGGACATCTTGCAAGAATGGGTGGTAGCCAAGGGATGAGTGTGGCGATGGAATGGGCGGCGTTTCAATGGAATGACATCCAGGATTATGAGGGACGGTGATGACGTGGGGAGGTAGATGATTGCTGACGATCATGAACATTGTGACATGTTGATGTCCTGATCGTGGACACGCTTAACTCCCATCGCTACCGAGGGGGGTGTGAACGGCGATGAATGAGACCCTCTGATAACACTGGTCAACACGCTTTGTCTGGCATGAGGTATTACAACGGTTTCAAGGGAATTTTGGGGTGCCGATTCCAAATCTGGATTCAGTTTTGTTATCACGTCAGGTTTTTGAGATATCAAATATTGCATTTTCAATAAAAAATGCGGAAGAAAAATATTAAATAAATGTGGATATCTACATAAAATGATATTATAAACACACTAACCTAAAAATACAGCACCCTATTTTAACACTAAAGCAGTCACTGACTCGCAACAACTTGCAATCATAAGTGACAGAGTTAATTTCGGGTAAAATCAATGAAAATGGGGTATGCCGATAGCAGAGAAATGAGATGTGATAGAGCAAATCTGAGATCAGATTTGGAATCAGCACCCTGAAATTAGTCTGAAACAGCTGCAAAAGTCCAGGCCAGTTGATTTTTATTGTTGTTGACCAGTGTTACAGACAGAATTGCTGTTTTTCAATCAATGTCCAGCGTTTGTGTTCCATGACGCAAGATTGTAGATGTTGTGGCTTGGCTCTCCAACACACCGGTGTGTTGTACTAATATACGACACTATACACTACACTATACACTACTATAAACTACACGAATCACTACTATACACTACACTATACACTCCTACACGATACACTACACGAAACACTACTATACACTTACACTATACACTGCTACACGATACACTACACTATACACTACTATACACTACACTATACACTACACTACTATACACTACACTACTATACACTACACTATACACTACACTATACACTACACTATATACTACACTATACACTACTATACACTACACTATACACGACTTTACACTACACTATACACTACTATACACTATACACTGCTACACGATACACTACACGATACACTACACTATACACTACACACTAGTGCTGTACTAGTGACTAATTTGCCACGTTCTGTTTACGTGACAACCCTCACTAGTTGGCTGTGTGGGGTGGTGGCGGGTTTAACGACACATTGATATATTTATGCGATCTCACCCCCCAAAAAACTCTTCCTATGGACGCAATCCAAGAAAAAAAGCAAAATATTGCAGAAAATACACCGTACTCCGACACTGTGTGCAAAAATCCCAGTGGGATGCAAGTCAAACAACAACAACAACAACCACAAGACAACTTAGATTAAGGCCATCAGTCTAACTCTGTACTACAACAAACAAACATGGCTAAACCAATACTGTACACTTTTTGAAATCACCAAAATAAAGCCATGTGTCTCTCCCTTGTGTCCTCAACAGGGACGCAGAGTAGCAGACACCAATCTGCTCATCGACTTCCAGAGTGTCTCCGCAAAGACCATCGCAGCCGCCTTTCAGCAGCCTTCAGCAGTTCCGCCAGAACACGGTAACGGCTTCTCCAAAATGCAAAGCAAAGATGGGTTTCAGTAAACTCGACGCATTGTGGTGAGAAGTTCAATCCGTCTTCTTGGTTTTTTCGGTAAAGTCACGTAGAAGGGAAATAGTAAAATAATAAAAAATAAAACATTAAATAATTCTCACGACGTTTCGGCCACAACGCAAGCAGCCGTCTTCAGAATCTCTGCCTTCTCGACAGACCTGTTCTCCACCTGAGGACGGCTGCTTGCGTTGTGGCCGAAACGTCATGAGAATTATTTCATTATGTTTTATTTTTATTATTTTATTATTTCCCTTCTACGTGATGACTTTACCGACAGAACCAAGAAGATGAATCCCTGCAGTCACGAAAGCTTTAAATCGAAATGCATGTTTTAGCATTGCATTACTTTTGAACGGTGTATTGGTTTAAATGTCTCGATCAGTGTATCAATTAGTGTCTACAACTAAAATACATTACGCATTTGTGATTTAACACAATGGAATAAAAAAGGAACATTCGTTACAGTCAGCGATGCTTGCATACAATTAGAGCAAACTGCAATCAGTGAAAGTCAGTTGATTGGCGATTACTTAAGTTCCGAGTTTGTGAATTGACGAGTGTTATGGCTGCTGCTAAAATCGATACTAAACTTTAAATACTCTTTGGTTCTTTCGGTAAAGTCACGTAGGTGAAAATAAGAATAAAATTAAGTGTGAAATTAAAATAACTAAAATTTAGTTATTAAAATTTTAAAGATGAAAATAACTAAAATTGAGTTAATTTTATTTGTATTTTACATTTTATCATTATTTTTATTTTCTACCCACGTCACTTTACCGAAAGAACCAAAGAGTATGGATCCTTGCAGTCACGAAAACTTCCAATCTAGAATCAAACTTTAAATGTTATCAGGTAAGGCCACTAAGTTCAATCCGCTCTCTGCCGCGTCATTATGCAAGTGCATGTCAACGTGGGAATGATGAAGACCCGCTCGCGTGATTCACTGTAGTTTGAGTAAAGATTTTGGACTGCAGGGATATTTAAAATCGATGGCGGTTGATCCTAATAATCCTCACCCCCATTTTCACCCCACTCAGTGCTAGCAGTGGCTGTTCAGTTAACTTGATATTTCATCTTCTTGGTTCTTTCGGTAAAGTCATCACGTAGAAGGGAAATAATAAAATAATAAAAATAAAACATAAAATAATTCTCACGACGTTTCGGCCACAACGCAAGCAGCCGTCCTCAGGTGAAAACCAGGTCTGTCGGGGAGACAGCGTCTGAATGAAACAGCACACGCATTCAGACGCTGTCTCCCCGACAGACCTGTTCTCCACCTGAGGACGGCTGCTTGCGTTGTGGCCGAAACGTCGTGAGAATTATTTTATTATTTTTATTTTTATTATTTTATTACTTCCCTTCTACGTGATGACTTTACCGAAAGAACCAAGAAGATGAATCCCTGCAGTCACGAAAGTTTTAAATCGAAATTTAACTTGATATTTATTGTGTCCTAAGCACCATTTACCAACATGCCACTCATCTCACATTTACATTCTATATACTAACCAACACACTTGTATGGATATAATGTAAGCGCTGCTTTGATCATTGCAATTGTTGATTTGTCTCTTCCCAGATGAGTTTACCGGTCTGTCTCCTTGAATGGACTTCAAACCCACCCTGGTCACAGGGCCACTGTGTTGTTCCACAATATAGTTTTTGCATTTAATAAACCGGCATTATGAAGCGTTCTGACTTCGTGTTTGGAGCTGTTAATGACGTGAAGGTGGCAAACGTTTTTCATGTCGGCACCGGCCTTTGAAAGACGTGTAGCAATTTGACCACTTGCTGTAAAACCACCCACGTGGATAAGACATCCACAATTAGTTTGAGCACGGGGCGTATTCACTTGTTTGGACTGTCAAATAAATAGTCATGAAAGTCATTGTGGTTGTTGGGACTTTCTATTTGGCCTTGATTTGGAAATAGAAGTTTTGGTCAATTCCTATTTTGGATAATGCTTCACCTGGATTTCAACCAAACAATGAATGCCTTTCGCAGCTCTGCTGAAATAATGTCATCTCAGAATCTACCGAGGATGCTGTTGTGATGCTTCTCCGTATGTGACAGCAATCAAGATGTTCCCGTTTTTATAAGCCATACGCTGAACATATGCCTGGGACTTTCATTAGTTTTGATCTATAGTTTAGTATGCTCTTTAGGTGTTTAATAAAGTCTACAAATGTACAGTAAACATCAAAGCTTAACATACGTTGTCATTTCATCAGCAATTTTCACATCCTAAACAACAAGAGTCTTATTTTGCACGCATTCAGAAGCCGAGACTTTAACGTTGTCTGCAGCGACACAGCTGAATTTGCCACCTTGCAGATTGAGAACATCTGCAATTACTACTAATGTTTAAGATTAATATTTTACATGTTGCAATCATCTCAATGTGCTCTGCCTTGGACGTGTGTTCAAGGTAGAGCACAAGTCTTGCCTAGAGAGGTGGTTCAAACAAGTTGGTGCCATTCCCAGTCCAAGGCCCGCGATTTAAAGATGATGATTTCGCGCCACCAGGAGGAACTCTTTCTCTATATTCTAAGCCAGTTTCACCAAGCGGAGGGTTTTAACTGGAATCCAGCGACGTGGCCCAACTTTACGTTGCCAACGATCGCCGCTCGCTTGCAGACCTCACGACAATCGGTGAAATACCGCGGATTGCAAACGCAGTTTGTCAAGGCATTGGGGGGATGGGTATTTTGGCACCGCAATTGGTTAAGCCCCTTTTCTTCTTTCAACGTTGACATTCCGCTGTCTAGTTCGTGGTGAATATATTAGCAAGGTATTTGTTAAGTCCTTTATGTAAAAATGTCGTTTTTGCAAATATGCTGCGTGAATGACAAGCGGGAATTTATTATTGATTAATTTCGCTATGCCAGCTAATGAACCTTTTTCGAATTTGACATGTAGTGTTTTACAAATGTCACATTTTTTTGCGTTTTTTCTGCTATCGGTTTTAAAGTTTGAACGAAAAAACGATGTTTCATGTTCAGCTGAATTGTTGTTTGTTGATTAAAACGTTATAAGTGAAATGCTAAAAGTTTTCTCTTTTGCAATTTATTTTTTGTAATGAATGTTGCTTTCATGCCAGCCACTTGCAATAGACATCACGAATTGTAAATGCAAACCTCTTAGTATCTTTGATAATACATCTTATTTGTAACTTTGCATTCCGATGCGGTATGTCACTAAACTTATTGCGTGCAGAACTTGCTATAAGATATTCTTGGTTCTTTCGGTAAAGTCACGTAGAAGGGAAATAATATTATTTAATTGTTTCCCTTCTACGCGACTTTACCGAAAGAACCAAGAATATGAATCCCTGCACTCTCATATTACATCATCCCATGATGTAAAACATTGATTACAGTGATTTTTATAAAAATAAAATTGCTGAAAATTCATAATTCTGATCTCAAGGGAATAATCACATTTGTGTGGGTCCCTGCGAATATCACCCCCGGGCACGACTCACTCTGGCGATGGAGAAACTCGGCATGGCCTGCTCGATGATCATTAGTGTCAGCGTGAATGATTTGTGTGCTGCGTCGTGTGATTCCAAATGGAAATGTTCATCTCGGAAGTCGGTTCACACAAAGACTTGATTATCACTTCCTCTCATCTAATAATGCTGCCTCTCTCTTCCCCGTGCGTGTGGGTGTGTATAGCTCGTGCGGTGTCGTGTGTATGAGATACAACAACAATTACAGTTGCACGTGCTGCCACATTTGACGTGTGAGGTCACAACTGGTGGATGCAATTCGTATGATCAAATAAAAATGAATCGATTTAAAGCTTCTTTCGTGACTGCAGGGATTCATCTTCTTGGTTCTTTCGGTAAAGTCACGTAGAAGGGAAGTAATAAAGTAATCAAAATAAAGCATAATAAATGATTTAATAAAATAATAAAAATAAAACAATAAAATAATTATTTTATTAAAAAAAATTATTTTCTGCTTGGTTCTTTCGGTAAAGTCATCACGTAGAAGGAAAATAATAAAATAATAAAAATAAAACATAAAATAAAGTAATTATTTATTTAAAATAAAGTAATTATTTATTATGTTTTATTTTTATTATTTTCCTTCTACGTGATGACTTTACCGAAAGAACCAAGAAGATGAATCCCTGCAGTCACGAAAGCTTTAAATCAGTTGACGTTACACAAAAGCACGTAATAGAAAGAAAAACACCTCAACAATTCCTTGCTGTGGGTAAACCGTGTTGCTGGTTGCGTACACACACACAAGCACACAGTTCCATCTAAGTAACAACAATGCAAATATGCTGATAAATACTCTGTTTCTTTCGCTAAAGCCACATAGGTATAAAAAAAATTAACCCGTAAAATCCTTTATATGCGTGGCATCGGTTTTATTTTATTATTCATTTCTGTTTTCTTGAGTAAGAGTTTCATTTTTATCACATTGGTATTTTAAATTAAATATGAAAATTTTTTTCCTAAAAAGTGGAAAATTTGGGAAAAAAATTTCACGAAAATAATTGTCACGCACAACGAGTCTGTGTGCAAAATGTCAGCTCGATTGGATCACGGGAAGTGGGTTAAAAAAACGACCGAAAGATTTGCACGGTCGTAAGCGCGCAAGCACGCAAGTGAACTTAATAAAAAGATTTAATAAACAAAACTAAAGCACGACGTTTCGATTGCAACACAAGCATCATCATCATCAGGTGGGAAAACCACAGCGAGAACATTGTTTTGCTACCTACGTGACTTTACCAAAAGAACCAAAGAGTACGGATCGCTGCAGTGACGTCAACGTCAACTCCAGATCGCTGACAACCAAATCGTCCGTCGTGCCAGGCCGCCATGTTGGCTGGCTGGGTGGGCAGCACGCGCCACGGGCGGACAGAGCCCTGATTGGCTGAGAGCCGCGCGTGCGTCACGCCTCCCTCCCATTGGCTGCTGCTGCTGCCGGTCAACTCACCCGCCCACGTGGTCAGCACGTGACCTCAGAAACAGCTGCGACGTTCGTTTCAACGCCCCAGGCCTCTCCTCTCTCTCACCTCTCTCTCGTTTGTCTTCCTTACGACGCTTTGCTCGACATTGTTTGTGTTGCTCTACACCAACTGCTGCTGCTGCAGGTTCGACGGCGGCTGGTGAATCCCGTAGCGGGTACGTGGCCAAACACGCGTCTCCTCCTCCCTGTGCTACTCAGCGCTCACGCTCTTGACAGACAACTTGATCTCGTCCACATGTCTTAGCCACTCGGCGTTGTTGGATATGGACGTGATGAGTAATATTACTAACTTTTTTAAAACACACGCTTTAATGAAATGTACCCTGCTGTTTGTAGATTTGAAGCTTTCGTGACTGCAAGGATTCATATTCTTAGGTTTTTTCGGTAAAGTCACGTAGAAGGGAAATAATAAAATAAAGTAAACATAATAAAATAAATTAATAATATAAAATATTTTTTTATGTTTTATTTTTATTCTTTTATTATTTTCATTAATAATATAATAGAATATATTTTTAATGTTTTATTTTTATTATTTATTATTTTCTTCTACGTCACTTTACCGAAAGAACCAAGAAGATGTACCCTACTATTTCTAGATTTGAAGCTTTCTTGACTGCAAGGATTCATATTCTTAGGTTTTTTTGCTAAAGTCACGTAGGTAAAAAAATTTAAATTAATAAAAGTAAAATTAAAATAAAATAAAAATCACGACGTTTCGGAGGCAACACAAGCTTCCGTCTTCAGGTGGAACCGTCACAGCCCGCTTACTGTATCAAGTAACTTATTTTACTTTTATAAATTTTAACTTTTTTACCTACGTGACTTTACCGAAAAACCCTATGTACCGTACGAGTAATGGAAGAACTCCAGCAAGTGGCCCCGAGGCTTGCCGTGACGTCAGGGGCCGTGGTGACTTACAGCCAACGTGAGTTGAGCGTGGACAATTAGAGCCAAGGCGAAACACGACATCTAAAAATGACACTGGTCAACACACTTTGTCTGGCAATAAGATATTCCATAGGTCTTAATGTAATTTTGGGGTGCTGATTCCAAATCTGGCATCAGTTTTTGTCTATCACGTCAGGTTTTTGAGATATCAAATATTTCATTTTCAATAAAAAATGTAGAAGAAAAATATTAAATAAATGTGGATATCTACATAAAATGATATTATAAACACACTCTCCTAAAAATACAGCGCCATATTTTAACACTAAAGCAGTCCACTGACTCGCAACAACTTGCAATCATAAGTGACAGAGTTAATTTGGGGTAAAATCAATGAAAATTGGGTATGCCGATAGCATAGAAATGAGATGTGATAGAGCAAATCTGAGATCAGATTTGGAATCAGCACCCTGAAATTAGAATGAAACAGCTGCAAAAGTCCAGGCCAGACTTTTTGTATTGTTGTTGACCAGTGTTACAGACAGAATTTATGTTTTTCAATCAATGTTCAGCGTTTGTGTTCCATGACGCAAGATTGTAAATGTTGTGGCTTGGCTCTCCAACACATATACGACACTATACACTACAGTATACACTACAGTATACACTACTATACACTACACAAACACTACTATACACTATACACTGCTACACGATACACTACACTATACACTGCTATACACTTACACTATACACTACACTACTATACACTACACTACTATACACTACACTATATACTACACTATACACTACATTATACACTACTATACACTACACAAAACACTACTATACACTTACACTATACACTTCACTATTCACTACTATACACTTACACTATACACTGCTACACGATACACTACATTATACACCACTATACACTACTATACACTACACTATACACTACTATACACTACATTATACACTACTATACACTACACATTATACACTACTATACACTACACTATTCACTACTATACACTGCTGCAAAAGTCCAGGCCAGAAAAACGTTGTTGTTGTTGTTGACCAGTGTTATAAACACTTGATGTTTGTGTCTAGCAACGAGACGGCTTGCACTAAAGTATGTCAAACACTTCGCCGCATTTCACCGTAGCACTCTATTCATTGATGGCCGTCGAGCGCGTCATCTCAAGCAACTTGACAAGGCCAAGATTACATCTCCATCTATATAAAAGGCAAAGTTGTGATTGTGTGTGTTCAAAATGTTTAGCGTACTTCCCGACATGCAACAAACTTGAAATTTGCCATGTGGGTACTTTCCAAACTGGACACCGTGCACAAATTATAAAAATACACTTTTTTGGGGGGGGAGCTCAATAATGCAGTTATTTTTTGCACGGCAAGTGAGTTGTGATGTCAAATCCGCGCATGTGGAAGCGTAACGCAATGTAGTGTAGCGGGTAGCGCTACGCCGCGCTACGAAACCGGCGACCCGAGTTCGATTCCCGCTCACGGCCACCGCCGGTGATGATTATTTTAACCGCTCCTGGGCCTCCCCTAGGTCGACTCAGCCTCAAACGAGTAACTGGCGTGGTGTGTGAACATCGCCACTGGGGGGACAAAGGCGGCCGGGCGTGGTTCATCCAAGCCCCCGGGCGAAACCGGGTAGTACAGCTAGTCTCGCTATTGATTATGCATCGTCAATTTTTCCATTTTCCCGTCACAATTTCATTTACACAACTGAAAATATCCGAATAAAAAAATCACAACGAACAGTTCTTCCCCCTCCCATCACCTGCTTCCCCACGTCGTCGTTTTCAAATCCTTGATATTAAGTTCACTTGCTTGCTTGCTTAGGACCGTGCAAATCTTTCGGTCGTTTTTTAACCCACTTCCCGTGATCCAATCGAGATGACATTTTGCACACAGACTCGTTGTGCGTGACAATTAATGTTCGTGACATTTTTTTCCCAAAATTTTGTTTTTACGGGTTATACTTGTTATCAAGCGTTGCCTTATTCCTGCTCGACCCTCTCCCCCCTTCGTCTCCCCGCAATTCCGACTCCTCGGCCGGCGCCGTCCACGCACGCAGCTCGTGCCCCGGCTCGCCCCGACCCGGACAAATGGATCCTCTCGGCGCCGCCCTCGTCTGCCTGTGCTGCGCCGTCACCGCCGCCGCCTCCGCCCGCCGCTCGCCGCCGGCGCCCCCGCGCTACTCGGTCCGCGAAGAGGAGCCGCCGGGCACGCTGGTGGGGAACCTGGCCCGCGACCTGGGCCTCACCGCCGAGCAATTCCGCGCTCGCCGATTCCAAGCGCTGCGGGGCACCAACGGCTCCGACTACCTCGCCGTGAGCGCCGACGTCGGCGATGTGCGGGTGAGCCGGCGCCTCGACCGCGAGGCCGCGTGCCGCCGGGCGAGCGCCGCCGGCTCGGGCTGCTCCCTGCTGCTCGGCGCCGTCCTGGAGCGGCCCGCCGAGCTGGTGCGCGTCGTCGTCGACGTGCTGGACGTCAACGACCACGCGCCGTGCTTCCCGGCCGAGAGCGCCCTCCTCGAGGTCGCCGAGAGCGCCGCGGTCGGCACGCGCTTCGCGCTGGACGGCGCCCGCGACCCCGACGCCGGCGCCAACGCGCTGCGGGGCTACGCCATGGAGCCCGACGACGGCGCCTTCGCCCTGGAGACGCGCGACGGCGGCGGCGGCGCTTTGTCGCCCGTGCTGGTGGTGCGCCGCGCCCTGGACCGCGAGCGCCGGGCCACGCACGAGTACGTGCTCACCGCGCTGGACGGGGGCCGCCCGCCGCTCAGCGGCACGGTCCTGCTCACCGTGCGCCTCCTCGACGCCAACGACAACGCGCCCGCCTTCGAGCGGCCCGTGTACCGGGCGCTGGTGCCCGAGGACGCGCCGGCGGGCACGCTGGTCGCGCGGCTCCACGCGTCGGACCCGGACGAGGCGCCAACGGGGAGGTGGAGTACGCGGCGATGCTGGGGGCGCGCGAGACGGCGCACGACCTCTTCGCGGTGGACTCGCGCTCGGGCCTAGTCACCCTCGTGGGGGCCCTGGACCACGAGGAGGCCGACTCCCACGAGATGCACGTGCGGGCGCGCGACCGGGGGCCAGACTCCGTCCCCGCTTACGCCACGGTGCTGGTGCGCGTCCTGGACGTGAACGACAACGCGCCCGTCGTGCGGCTGCTCGGCCCGACCGGCGACGCCGCGGCGGACTCCGCGGCCGCCGTCGTCGGCGTGTCCCGGGGGGCGTCGCCCGGCCACGTCGTGGCCTTCGTCCGCGTCCGGGACCGAGACTCGGGCGCCAACGGGCGCGTGACCTGCACGCTCGAGGGCGCGTCGGCCGCGGGGCCCGGCGTGGCGCCGCCATTCGCGCTCCGCGCCTGGGACGGGGGGGCGAGGTGTACGCGCTGGCGACGGCGACGCGGCTGGACCGCGGGGCGACCGCCACCGCCGAGTACAACCTGACGGTGGTGGCGCGGGACGACGGAGCGCCGCCGCTCGTGTCGGTCAAGACGTTGACGGTGCGCGTCACGGACGCGCGCCCCGAGGGCCGGCTCCTGGACGACGGCGACAACGGGGACGACGGTGGGGACGGGGACGGGGACAACGGCTTCGCGACGCCGTTCGTCGCGGTCATGGCGCTGGCCGCGGCGTCGTGCGTCCTGAACGTGGCTGCGGTGTCGGTGGTGCTGCGCTGCAAGCGGGAGAACAAGGAGCTACGCACCTACCGCTGCGGCGCGGCCGCCCGGGCCAGGACGCCGGCGCGTGACGAGCCGGGGGCGGCCGCCCGCTCCGGCGGTGAGGCGGCATCCGCCACCGCGCCCAACGCCTACGAGGACAAGTCCTTCCTGCCCTCGGAGGCGGCGGGCGCGGCAACGCCGGCGCTTGGCAAGCCCCCGCGTCGCCACCCTCTGCGCCGTGTGCCTGGCCGGCACGACCTCACACAGGTAGGTGACGCGCCGACGCAAGACGGCCCCCTTTTGAAAATGACCGCACGGGCCCGGGGAGGCCCGCCAAGCACTCCCCGCTGAACTTTCACTGCCGCGGCAATAACTTAAGAAATCTTGAGAATCAATCATCCGTCACGAATCGTCATCCGCCCCCCTACGCACAATGCAGCGTGCGCGGGGAGGGGGGAATGACGTGTTTTTTTCCACGCATATCTCCGTAGACTGTCCGCGAAATTAAATTGCAATCAAGTATAAAATATAGGCGCATTGTGTACGGTCGATTGAGTTTGCCGAAATTTCATCTGCATGCATTTTACTCCGGTTATCAATTATAATATAAAGCAACTGATTTAAAGCTTTCGTGACTGCAGGGATTCATCTTCTTGTTCTTTCGCTAAAGTCACGTAGAAGGGAAGTAATAAAATATTATTATGTTTTATTTTTATTATTTTATTACTTCCCTTCTACGTGACTTTACCGAAAGAACCAAGAAGATAAAGCAACTGAATCGGAGAGGTTCATGGTTCGACCTCTACGCAAACCAACGTCCCTCAATCAGCAGCACGAAGGGGGGGGGGGGTGGGTTCCCACGCGTACCTGGGATCTGCTGGTGGCAGATGCTTAAGAGATCAGAGAAGCGGATATAATGAGGAGGCACATTGGAAGGTACGAATCGTGGTGCCACGCGTATTAAACGCTCGCTGAGATCCGAGCACTCCTTTTGGCGAGCTTAATATACGTGTAATAGTGGTCATTGAGGCGACTCCTGGAATCTGGTCTTTATTTCACTTTTCATAAACAGCTTTCCTTCACGCTGTTGACAGGCAGCGTGAGAGGGACAGATAGAGAGAGAGAGACGTACTGCCACATGGCAACCCGGAGCCCCGCTCCCACGTGGCCCCCTTCCTCCGTTCGTTCCCGTTCTGACCACGTGTAGTTCGTCTCCACCCCTATTTAATACCCGGGTCACGTGGTACGTTTCCACCAATCCTGGTTAGCCTCCATGGAATCTTCCAGACTCCATCGTAGGCTCCCGGGACCACGCCCCTGACTCGTCTCCCCATTGGCCGTGGCTAAAGCCAGCAGAACCAATCGTCTACAAACAGCTGTCACCTTGCCATTACGTCAGGGCCACGCCCCTAGGCTCCCCCCATTGGCTATGGACCAGGACCGGCAGAGCCAATCATCGTGACGAGTTGTGATATGTCAGTGAGCCGGATATATCCTCACGTTACACACGTTTAAAGAACACGAAACCCGTGGTACCAGCGAGGACCCATCTTCAAACGTGCGTGCGTGCGAGCGTGTGTGCGTGCGAGCGTGCGTGCGTGCGAGCGTGCGTGCGTGCGAGCGTGCGTGCGTGCGTGCGAGCGTGCGTGCGAGCGTGCGTGCGAGCGTGCGAGCGTGCGTGCGAGCGTGCGTGCGTGCGTGCGAGCGTTCGTGCGAGCGTGCGAGCGTGCGTGCGTGCGTGCGAGCGTGCGTGCGTGCTCTCTGCACAAGGGGTTCAGAGTCTGCGTGCCCATTCGTGGACAGACGTCGGGCGCTGACGTCGGCACAATGACCCTGCTGCGTACGGATTGCTCCTGTTACTAAACAAAACGGTGAATGTTGCAATCTTCCGTGGTGAGAATGGAAGTGAAGAAAATGTCACGCGCTGGCGATATACAAAACTAACAGATTGAACGTGCACATACGCGGCGCTTGCCCGCACGCGATCGTGAGTTCGAAGTGCGTGAATGACGACGGGCGTGCCCCCGTTGATCTTTTGCAGGACAACAACAATTTCAATCGACAGCAGCAGCAGCAGTCATCTAGAAGGTGAGCGTTTACCACGTCACACACACCATCCGGCCTCGAAATCAAACTCTTAGGTTTTTTTTTTCCCGGTAAAGTCACGTGGGTAAAAAATTTAATTAAAAGTTAATAAAAGTAATAATGGAAATAAAATAAAATATTAAATCACGACGTTTCGGAGGCAACACAAGTCTCCGTCATCAGGTGGGACCGTCACAGCTAAAAATTACTGAATCAAAATCAAGTTCCGTTTTGCGCCGGTAATTTGCAGAGTGAGCGGATGTCGTGACTTTGCGGTGCATTTAGACAACAACAACAACATCTGGACAACAACATTTAGACAACAACAACACCCCATGGGAGAGGGGTGGTGGGAAGGCGGTGTTGTGCGTTAGCAGAATCCCGTGCTCTGAGGCAGAGGTCGCAACCAGGTACCCGATACCCGTACCCTACCCGATACCCGGCTACCCGTACCCGGCCGGGTACGGGTAGACCGTGAGTCACTGGTGAGTCACCGTTTGTCACTCATTTCCCAACGTCTTGTCTCTTCTCACAATTCAAGTTCCTAGAATCAACCCACCCGCGCCTGCAACATGGCTTCATCCCAGAGGTCGCAATCAGGTACCCGATACCCGTACCCGCCGGTACGGTAGGGTACGGGTAGGGTACGGGTACGGCCGGTACGGGTACCCGTTTGCGACCCTGGTGCGGCCGGGTACGGGTAAGGAATCAAAACCCGTTTGCGACCTCTGCTCTGAGGTGGCCATATTTCCTGGCAAATGCTAAAACAGTCGGGATGCAGCGAGTGTTCAATTAAATGCCGGTTGTGGGAAATCCAAAATGTAAAAAAGAATTCCAATGCCGACCAGTCTGTATAATTAACGCTCGGTGACTATCGCCTTCAATGAGAAACTTTGAAAGCTCAGCATGTCGGCCTTGGCTAAATGTCATCCGGAGCCATGTTGGCACAATGTGTGTGTCTATTCACATCAGAAGAATGTACGGCGTTTATTTTTCAGAGAATAAAATAAAACTCGGCAGGCACACGCGCACAGCCGTAGCGTCTGAAAATATCCTTTAGCTGATAAACAACTCGCTCCTAATACGGCACGCGACGGCGTTTTGAAAGGATTTGGGGGAGTCTCGCTCCAGAAATCTCTGCACGCGCTTGGGCACTCAAGCTCTTTGTAAGCTTGCAGCGGCACCCGTCAGAGCCAGTCCACAATCCCCCTTGTGCAGAGAGCTGGCGCTCTTTCACACTCTTTGGTTACGTAGTTAAAAAATGTAAATAAAAATTCCGCCCTCCGTTTTAACTCACTAGCCATCTTCTGCATCATAAGAAATGATGTCACCAGCTTGTCCCCCCCCCACCCACGGCCTGCCCCTCCCCCCACCAGCTTGTCCCCCCCCACCCACGCCCCCCCCTGGCTCCTCCCCCCCCTCAGGCTGTATATAATCTCGTGTCTCTTAGAGTTGTCTTCACTTGATGCAGTATTTCTGCTGTGACGGTTCCACCTGAAGACGGAAGCTCGTGTTGCCTCCGAAACGATTCAATTTAGTTGTTTTTAAATCCTTTATATTAAGTTCACTTGCTTGCTTGCTTGCGCGCTTACGACCGTGCAAATCTTTCGGTCGTTTTTTAACCCACTTCCCGTGATCCAATCGAGCTGACATTTTGCACACAGACTCGTTGTGCGTGACAATTATTTTCGTGAAAATTTTTTTCCAAAATTTTCACTTTTTAGGAAAAAAAATTTCATATTTAATTTAAAATAGCAATGTGATAAAAATGAAACTCTTACTCAAGAAAAACAGAAATGAATAATAAAATAAAACCGATGCCACGCATATAAAGGATTTATAGTGAAAAACTTTGTTTTTACGGGTTAATTTTTTTTCCCATTTATTTTATTCTTTAACTACGTGACTTTACCGAAAAAACCAAAGAGTATGATTAACTAACACATTTAACGGGCACTTACGCAGCGCCTTGCCCGCCCGCCGCGATCGTGAATGCGCAGTGCGTGAATGGCGGTGGCGTGCCCCCGTTGATCTTTTGCAGAGGCCTTGCTGTTTCTTGGAGCCCAACAATCGACTGCAGCAGCAGTCCAGCAGGTGAGCAGCGTTTAGCGCGCCGCACACACGAACCCTTCACTTCTTCAGCGTCCGGCCTCGAAATCAAGTTCCGTTTTGCGCCGGTAATTTGCAGACGGACAATAACAACACCATGGGAGAGGAGCGGTGGGAAGGCGCTATTGTGAGTTGGCAGAATCCCGTGCTACGAGGTGGCCACATTTCCTGGCAAAGCGTTCAATTAAATGCCGGTTGTGGGAAATCCAACATAAAAAAAAATTCGAATTCATATTCTTAGGTTTTTTCGGTAAAGTCACGTAGGTAAAAAAATTAAAATTAATAAAAGTAAAATAAAATAAAAATCACGACGTTTCGGAGGCAACACAAGCTTCCGTCTTCAGGTGGAACCGTCACAGCCACGACAGCTGTATCAATTTTATTTTTACCTACGTGACTTTACCGAAAAAACCTAAGAATATGAATCCTTGCAGTCACGAAAGCTTCAAATCTAGAAATTCCAAAGCCTACCCATCTGATAAATGAACGTTCGTTGACCATCGCCTTCAGTGAGAACGTTTAAAAGCTCACCATTTGGGCCTTGCCTCATTGTTATCCGGAGCCACGTTACGTGCCGCGCTATTTATTTCCGAGTGGCTTTTTCACGTGTACGTGTGTATGTTATCTAATCTGGATTATCCGGCTGAAAATGGATGTAGAATTGAGCCAAGCAAGCGAAAAACAAGAGAGAAACAACAACAAAAAATTAACCCGTAAAAAAAGTTTTTCACTATAAATCCTTTATATGCGTGGCATCGGTTTTATTTTATTATTCATTTCTGTTTTTCGTGAGTAAGAGTTTCATTTTTATCACATTGGTATTTTAAATTAAATATAAGGAAAGTCGTATATAAGGATTATAAGGTTTTCAGTTTTTGTATGATTGTTTATATTGTACATTTTTGTTGTTTTCTTGAATAATTTTCTGTGTTTAGGAAAAATATATGATTGTGTTAGTGAAATTTTTTTTTCCTAAAAAGTGGAAAATTTTGGAAAGAAATTTTCACGAAAATAAATTGTCACGCACAACGAGTCTGTGTGCAAAATGTCAGCTCGATTGGATCACGGGAAGTGGGTTAAAAAACGACCGAAAGATTTGCACGGTCGTAAGCGCGCAAGCAAGCAAGCAAGTGAACTTAATATAAAGGATTTAAAAATGACACGTTAAAAAGACCAAAATCACAGGACCTATGTCATGGGTGCTGTGTATTTCAGTTGCACGTGTAGTGGGTTCAAATGGGACGCGCACGTAATCGGAGGCACGCTTATTGATTCAACTTGTCAGTCACAGCCCGCGTATGTAACACTTGAAGGCCAACGGCCCCTTCACCCGGACTTGTCAGGGATATCCCCCCAGCGCTATCATCCACAACTCATCTGGCCCCAGTTCCTCCACTAGGGTGCTAGGGGAGGCTCTCTGATCCGGCCCTGGTTCAGCACGGATCACGGCACTCGACCATCGGATTGGCCACGGCTCACGGCGATGACGACGGGATAGCGCCGCGGCGGTGAAGACGTCGCCACCTCTTGCAGGTGACGGTGACGGCCGGTCCGAGGCTCTGGACCGCTCGAGCCCGTGCCGGACGCCCAACTTGAACGGAGTCGAGGGTAGGCCCGGCGGCGACGGCGGCGGCGCTTGCCGCGAGGGGGTCGACGTGGCCGTGGCGACGGGCGACGGACAACGCCCCGCGGGCGCCCCCGCCGCGCCCCCCCACGCTCTCCACGATCGGCGAGGAAGACTCGGAGCACGGGGCGCCCACCCCGAGCGCCGGCCGGCGCCACCACCCAGTAAATATCAACGGAGTGTCCGTGTCACATGGGCCTGGGGCAGCTAACGGTGCCGAAGGAAGCCGCTTCCTCGTTCTGTTTTGATGGCGTTCCATTTCATGCCGCACCACACGCACACACGCACACACCACGCACACACCACACCACACACAGCACACACCACACACGCACACACACACACCACACACACCACACACGCACACACCGCCACGCACACACACACGCCACACACACACAGACACACACACACACACGCACACACACCACCGCACACGCACACACACACCACACGCACCACACACGCACACACCACACACACGCACACACACACGCACGACACACACACACACGCACACACACATCGACACCACACACACACGCACGCACACCACGCACACACGCCACCCAACACCGCCACAAACACGCACACACACACACGCACACACACGCACACACACCACACGCACACACACACACACACGCACACACACGCACACACACACACGCACACGCACGCACACACGCACACACACACACACCACACGCACACACACGCACACACACACGCACACACACACGCACACACACGCACACACACACACGCGCGCACACGCACACACCGCACACACACACACACGCGACGGCACGACACACACGCACACACACGCACACACACACGCACACACACGCACACACACAACACCGCACGCACGCACACACCAGACACACAAGCCACGCCACAGACACACGCACACACACGCGCAACACACGCACGCACACACACAACGCACACACACCACACGCACACACACACGCACACACACGCACACACACGCACAAACACACGCACACACGCGCACACACGTGCACGCACGCACACACACATACACACACATGCATACATATGAAGTATGGGAATTGACGGCAGGAACTTCTTGACGGGTAACACACTTTTATTAAATCCTTAGGTATCACAATACAACGTGTGGTCTTTCTTCTTCCTCCGACACACTCCACTAATCTCGTGTAAGCCCTATGCCTCTGGCTACACAAACACTCGACTCGTGTAGACCCTATGCCTCTGGCTACACACATACATCGGCTCGTGTAGACCTATGGCTACACACACTACACTCGCCTCTGGGTTACACAGAGTCCCGGTCCCCTTAGGACAGCGGGGCTAGGTACCGCAGGGCTCTAGGTCTTCATCCCCGTCTTCATTCTTCGCTGGTTACACACTGCCCTTACGCCTGTGTGCATCCCCTTTTATAGCCCCTGCTCACGAGAGGCGGAGCTGATGCGTCGTCGACGTGAGCATCGCTCCTTAATGAACCAATCACGACGCACTCTCTCTACGATCCGGTTTCCCCAGCGCGTGTTAACACTCTCCACCAATCACACCGCGCTGCCACCTTCACTCCCTCTCAGCGCGTCACCGGCCACAGCCAATCAGTACCCCGTAACCCACGACCCCGCGCTGACCCCTGATCCTCCACCGTCAGCGCGCGTCACCACCTACACAGCCAATCATCACGCACTGTGCATACGATCCTTAATCCCAGCGCGTATCACCTCTACATCACCCCCTCCCACATAGCTTGCAGCCGGCCCGGCTGTTAACCTACAACACAACATAACGCAACGCAGTAATAAAGAACTCCACATCCCAGTGTGCCCCGTAACACAACAACAACAACATAACACAACCTTAAATACGAAGCAATATACAGCCCGACGAACAACACAATAAAAGCGAACACCGTAAAACGAACGCGCCAAGTGTCACTGACCCACGCAGTGCCGAGGCGCTCCGGCTGCCTCGACTCCGCACGTGGTAGATTACACAAAGTAGCGCGACCTAGCGCGAGTCCGTCTGGCCGGTCCGTCGTATGGAACGGGACGTTGGCGACCGTCCGGTGTCTCCGGCAGCTCTAGACGGCACGGATCGGGCCTGGAAGGACCGGCCCCGCCGTGGAGATCCGGCCGCCGGTGGTCGGCAGCAGTCAGTTCCGAGACACCTGGGAGCGGGTCAGGCGGAGACATGTGAGGAGCAGGCAAGGACAATCCCCCTCAGGGTCGTCGGTCACGTCACATGCTCGGCCCTCACGACACAAGGGGAGGCCATACGGAGGCGAGAACGGTTTCAGTCGGGAGGGGTGGACGTACCAACGGCGTTTCCCCCATTTTATCTGAACGCACTGGGGGCGCGCAACCCGCACGACCTCCACGGGTCCCCGCCACGGCTTCAACAATTTAGGCGACGTGGCCAAAGGTGCCTGAGGGCAATGCAGCCAGGCCTTGTCACCTGGTTCCCAATTGTGCACGGACACCTTCCGTGCCCGCAACCGCTCGTTCGCAATTTGGCGAGCCCGCGAATTAAGCCGTGCGGCCTCCCTTGCCTCTGTCAGTTTATGAATATTAAATTTAATATGCTCTGCCAATTTAGAATTAGTTCGTGGTGCGGGCAGACCCAGCTGCGTTTCCATGGGCGGGTCGGCTTCCCGGCCGTACATTAGAAAAAACGGGGAAAACCCCGTAGCTGCATGGGGGGCCATTCTATACGCGGCAAGGACCCCAGGGACCTGCAGGTCCCAATCAACATGCGACTCACACACCTGCTGGCACAGCATAGAGGTCAATGTCCTGTTAAGCCTCTCCACCATCCCGTCCGTCTGCGGGTGGTACGGGGAGGTACGCACCTTTTTGGTACCCAACAGGTCGCACACCTCCTGCAGTAATTTACTCGAAAAATTTTTCCCTTGGTCAGTCAGCAAGCGTTCGGGAGCCCCCTTGTCCAGGACGTAGCCCTGGACAAAGGCGTCCGTCACAGCCGCCGCCGACTGGTTGGCGAGTGGCCACGCCATAGGCCACCGGGTAAAATATTCGACCCCCACCAACAGGTACTTATTACCCCTAGGCGTGACCGGAAAGGGCCCCAGAATATCGAGTGCAACGAGCTCGTTAATGCGCGAGACCTGAATAGATTGCAGCGGTGGATTAGCTGCCACGGGCGGTGGTTTCCGTCTGGCGCACTCAACACAACCCTTCAGAATATTCACCACGTCACCCCCCATTCCCGGCCAATAATAGTCACGCTGAAGCAGGGCAAGCGTTTTGTTAACTCCCAAATGCAAGAGGCGTTCGTGTGCGGCCAAGACAACCTTCCCCCTCACAGCAGAAGGCACCACAATCGAATGCCGCCGGGACAAACTGTCCCATCTCATCAACAGGCCCTGCTTAAGCTCGTAGGAGCCAGTTCGGTCGTGGCTACCTTCGGAACCCTCCGTCTTCCGGCGCAATGCCAGCAGGGAGCTGTCCGCCATTTGGAGACGGCCCCACTCAATCAACGACAGTGAGAGCAGCGAGTCCTGACCCCCTGGGGTAGCGGGACCATCCCCAATTGGTGTGCTCGCGGTCGCAACCAACGCCTCCCTACCTTCCGTAAC
Source organism: Callorhinchus milii (assembly GCF_018977255.1). Taxonomy (NCBI): domain Eukaryota; kingdom Metazoa; phylum Chordata; class Chondrichthyes; order Chimaeriformes; family Callorhinchidae; genus Callorhinchus; species Callorhinchus milii. The sequence goes on along the minus strand of NW_024705490.1, from coordinate 1,327 downwards.
CGGAGGTTTACAGCGCGCCGATCCCGATAAGCACGCACATTTGTGACAAGGCAACAACCGCGACAGGGCATCGGCATTCGTGTGTCGCAACCCTTTACGGTACGTAGTCGTGAACTGATAGTCCTGGAGGACTTCCAACCACCGCGACAATTGGCCCGAGGGCTGGGCAACCCGTAATGAATACTGGAGCGCCGCATGGTCCGTCCGGACCGTGAAATGACGACCATAGAGATATGGCCTGAATTGTTGTACAAAAAAAACAATGGCAAGTAGTTCACGACGGGTGACGCAGTAGCGCTGCTCTGCCGGCGACAACACCCTGCTACCATAGGCGACCACCCGTTCGACCCCTCCAATGACTTGGGACAGCACCCCCCAATGCCCGTGTTGCTAGCATCCGTGTCTAGCAAGAAGGGACTCTCAAAGTCCGGATAGCGCAAGGGTGGGGCCCTTACCAAGGCGTCCCGGAGGGAGCAGAATGCAGCCTCCTCCTCCGGTCCCCACCGGAACTTCACTCCTTTTGCCGTTAAAGCGTGCAAGGGCTTTGCAATGGTGGCGAAGTGCTCAACGAATCGGCGATAATACGAAGCAAAACCGATGAAACTGCGCACGTCTGACACTGACGTGGGCGTCGGCCACGAACTGACACAGTCCGTCTTCGCAGGATCGGTAGAAATCCCCGAAGAGTCGACAATGTGACCCAAGTACCTCACGGATTTACGAAAAAGATGGCATTTGGCCGGTTTAAACTTTAATTTAGCCGATCGCATTCGCAAGAACACCCCTCTCAATCGCTGGAGGTGTTCTCGAACGTTTTACCGAAAACAATGACATCGTCAAGGTAAATGAGGCACGTTCCCACTGCAAGCCCGACAAAACCAATTCCATAAGACGCTGAAACGTCGCAGGAGAGGAGTGAAGTCCCATGGGTAACCGGTTAAACTGAAACAGGCCCCCTGGAGTCCGGAATGCAGTCTTAGGCTTAGACTCCTCGTCGAGTGGCAACTGCCAAAATCCGGACAATAAATCAAGAGTCGAAAAGTATCGCGCACCGGACAATGCGTCGAGAGACTCGTCCATCCTGGGGAGCGGATACGCGTCGGCCACCGAGATCTTATTCAGGCGGCGGAAATCGACGCAAAATCGCAGGGACCCGTCCTGCTTTTTAACGAGCACAATAGGTGCTCCCCAAGGACTGGAAGAAGGCGAAATAATGTCGGCTTCCAGCATATCGTTAACTGCCGACTGAACATGTTCCTTCTCAGCAGGACTCAGTCGGAAGGGATTTTGCCTGACCGGTGCCGCATCGCCCGTTTCAATGTGGTGA
>NW_024705489.1:29326-40046 GCF_018977255.1 Callorhinchus milii | reverse complement strand
GTGGTGAGCGGTGGGTGAGTAGGGTGGTGGGTGGGTGGTGGGTGGGTGGGTGAGTGAGCGGGTGGGTGGGTGGGTGAGTGAGCGGGTGGGTGGGTGGGTGAGTGAGCGGGTGGGTGGGTGGGTGAGTGAGCGGGTGGGTGGGTGGGTGAGTGAGCGGGTGGGTGGGTGGGTGAGTGAGCGGGTGGGTGGGTGGGTGAGTGAGCGGGTGGGTGGGTGAGTGAGCGGGTGGGTGTGTGGGTGGGTGAGTAGGTGCGTGGGTGGGTGGGGAGGTGATTGGGTGGGTGGGGAGGTGATTGGGTGGGTGAGTAGGTGCGTGGGTGGGGAGGTGATTGGGTGGGTGGGGAGGTGATTGGGTGGGTGGGGAGGTGATTGGGTGGGTGGGTGAGTAGGTGCGTGGGTGGGTGGGTGAGCGGATGGGTGAGTTAGTAAGTGGGCGAGTGGGTGGGTGAGTGAGCGGGTGGGTGGGTTGGTGAGTGAGCGGGTGGGTGGGTGGGTGAGTGAGCGGGTGGGTGGGTGAGTGAGCGGGTGGGTGGTGGGTGGGTGAGTGAGCGGGTGGGTGGGTGGGTGAGTGAGCGTGTGTGTGTGGGTGGGTGGGTGAGTGAGCGTGTGTGTGGGTGGGTGGGTGGGTGAGTGAGCGGGTGGGTGGGTGGGCGGGCGGGTGGGTGGGGGTGGGCGGGTGAGTGAGCGGGTGGGCGGGCGAGTGAGCGGGTGGGCGGGCGAGTGAGCGGGTGGGTGGGCGAGTGAGCGGGTGGGTTGGCGAGTGAGCGGGTGGGTGGGTGAGCGGGTGGGTGAGTTAGTAGGTGGGTGGGTAAGTTAGTAGGTGGGTGAGTGGATGGGTGAGTGGGTGGGTGAGTCGGTGAATTATTGAATTAGTGGGTGAGTAGGTGACTGAGTGAGTACTTGAGTGGGTGAGTGAGTGGGTGGGTGAGTCGTTGATTGGGTGGTTGAGTGGGCAATTGAGTGAGTGGGTGAATATGTACGTGGGTAATTGCGTATTTGAATGATTGAGTGATTGGGTGGGTGGGTCTGAGGACCAGACACGGTACTGACCACTCCGGCCCTTTCGAGCGCCTTGCTGGCCTTCATCGGGGTTCACAACCAACACGAGCTGCCCCAGATATGTATATGAGAATAAAAATCTGAATATGTAATCATACTGGAGGAATCCGATGAGCTATAAAGCTTTTTTCAGAGATGTCTAGTAGGCGTGGGTTTGAACGTTACAGCAACAAACAATACAAAAAATACGATCGGAGTGCAAGGTATAGGAAAAGTAAACAAATCAGTAAAAAAGTAACTAAGCAATTTTTTTTATCTTATCAGGTAAAATCCAATGAGGTATTAGCTTATATTTCAGAAGCCACTTGACCACAAATGATAACTCATGTTTGGGGGCAGCTATTGAAGGCGGCCTGAGATGATGTATGCTGAAATTCTTTCGCACCGTACATAGACAACCGTGCTAATCCGAAGTGCTGGGGAAGGACAACAAAAGTATTAGGTTAGGGACAGGGCTATAGGGTCAGGGCTATAGGATGTAAGGGCACTGCAGGTTCTCCACAAGGCACGTGATGCCCTCTAGTGGACGAACACAAAACTACAGCTGCTGCTGCAACGCAAGGGACAAGACAACCGAGCTGTACAGCCTCCACATCGCCACTTCTCCACGCACACAAAGCGAGTGGTGCTTCTCAGCCGCACAACCGTCTCAGAGTGCATCTCATCATCAACATTAACTCATCACAAACAGTACCCTGAAACAGGCTTCGTCTCTCAGTGTCTCATCAGCAGTCAGGCTCGCTTGAACCAACACTGGTGAACTGCCAGATGTTACTGACAGGGAACCACTCTGTTAGACGAGCCTTTTGCCTGTCCAAGGACGGGTGTATTGCAGTAAATCTGAAACTTGCAAGCGAAAAAGCAGACCACGACGTGATATTCATTGCATCCATTCGTGTGCAATCTGTGAGGCCGCGGTGACACGGACCTATTTCATTTAAAGGTTATCATCCCTTGTTCATCATGACGTCCTTTTTATATTCTTAGGTTTTTTCGGTAAAGTCACGTAGGTAAAACATTAAAATTAATAAAAGTAAAATAAAATAAAAATCACGACGTTTCGGAGGCAACACAAGCTTCCGTCTTCAGGTGGAACCGTCACAGCCACGACTATGCTGCCGATTTATCTTCACAGTGTGATGTCCTCTTCCCCCCCCCCACCCCAATGCGTGCAGTTACTCATATAAAGTCCTTAGATATTAATTTCATATTATTTAAGCGGTTACATAGTATTATTCTGGCGAGGGCGGGGGGATGGTGGGGGGAGGTAACGGGCCAGCTCGCAGCCTGCCAATGTCTCACCTCCTCCGGCTTGCCAATCTAGGCGAGGCCGCGGGCTCTGCACGGGATGAGGCGTCACCACGCCAATGTAAAGTACAATTTTATTCAATCTTTCGCTAAGAACTCAGGTTTATTGTTTACTATTATTAAACAAATACGTTTACAAATATTACAATGATAATGTTTGTGTGCACATAACAACTCTGCTTCATTCTTTACTATTATGAAACTAATAAGTTGCCTAATACTCTTACTATTATAATGTTCGTGTGCACAAACTACATGCGTCTGCTTAAAGTCAATGTCTGTGTGTGTGAGTCCATGTGTTTGTGTGCGTGTAAGTCGATGCGTTTCTATGTGTGTGGGTCCATGTCTGTAAGTCCATGTGTGTGTCTGTCTTTTTCTAAAGGACAACGCCCCGTGTGTGTGTGTACGTACAAGTGTTTGTGTGTGTGTGTCAGTCCATTTGTGTGTGTATCTGTCGCTGTGTGTGTGTTAGACCACATGTGTGTGTTAGTCCATACGTGTGTTTCACTCGATGTGTGTAAGTCAATGCGTGTGTGTCAGTCGATGTGTGTGTGTGTGTTAATCCATGTGTGTGTTTCTAAAGTAGATGTCTGTGTGTCACAGTCCATATGTCTATGTGTGTGTAGGGCAATGTGTGTGTCAGTCTATGTATGTGTGTGTAAGTCCATGTGTTTGTGTGAGTCGATATGTCTGTGTGTGTCAGTCCATGGCTGTCTGTGTTAGTCGCTTTGTGTGCATGGCTCCATGTCAGTCAGTGTAAGTCCATTTCTTTGCGTGTCTGTAGGTCCATGTGTGTATGTGAGTGAATGTATCTGCTTTATTGACCTGCTCAAGGCCTATGATACCATCAGTAGGCCTGGCCTCTGGGTTGTTCTTCATGCTTTCGGAGTCCCTCAAACTTTGCTCATGATCCTTAAGGACTTTCATGATGGTGAGTGGCCCCGCGTCAAACTACATGGCCGTCAGTCAGAGCCATTCCCTCTACACCTTAGGGTGTGATAGGGATGTCCTCTGCCTCCACATTATTTAACATATCTTTTGACCACGTAGTTCGTGAAGCTTTCAATGGCTGTTCCCGAGGAATTACCATATGGTACACATACAATGGGAGGCTGATCCATGCCCGGGTGCGGTCAAGGGATGCCTCCCTATTGCTCAACCATGTTATGTATGCCGATGCTCTGGTGATTGCTGCTCACTGCTGCTGAAACTGGAGTGTGCCACTAAGAGGTGGGGCCTTACCATCAGCCCCACCAAAACTAAGCACCTGCCTGGCTATTGTGTACCATCGAACAATCCACCCCACAACTCACAATTGGTGATGGGGCAGTAGTGGAGAGATTGCCGAGATTCCCATACCTGGCCAGTGTGCTCATGACCGGCTCCGGTTTAACAGCAGAGGTCTCACTCCAAATCAGTCGAGCGCCATTATCTTTTCATCGGCTGCGTTACGCTGTGTGGAAGCTACCTGGTCTTTCGCTCCGCATGAGGCTCCAGGTCTTCTCGGCCACGGTAATTCCCTCCCTTCTCTACGCTTGCGAAACGTGCACCCCCCTAATGGAACATCTTCGCCAGTTAGAAACATTTAGGCTGGCCTGCTAACGATCCTTTCCTGGATTTAACCATATATGTGTGTGTGTGTGCATCTAAGTTGATGTGTTTCTATGTGTGTGGATCAATGTCTGTGTGTAAGTCCATGTGTGTATCTTCCTTTTTTGCCCGAACAACGCCGGGTACTTACCGCTAGTGATGAATATGATTATGCGTGAAATAAACCATGATAAAAGTGACAATGAGTGGTTAATAACGAGTGAGTGTGATGGATGGGTAGGGACGTCGGAAAGAGGGATGGAATTTGGTGATGGGGAAGGGAGGGGGGAGTAAGGCTCGGCAAAGGGCACCAGTGAATGAAGGCTGGCGAGTGAGGCTGATTTTTTGACGTGTAGGGAGGGGCAGCTTGTTCCAGTGTAAGCAGGAATTGTGATGGACACACGGAGGGAGGGGGGCAGAGAGACAGCGGCTGGGATTGTGAACGGAGAGGGCGAGAAGGAGCGGATAACGAGGTGAGGGAAGCGAGATATACTGGGGTGAGACCATGGAGAGATTTGAGAGTGGAAGAATACTGAGTTATGAAGATCGTTTTCACAAATGTCCAGTAGGGGTGGAACACTCGTTCCTGTTCAATCTCTCCTCGGGAGAACATAGCGCCAGCAACGGGGTTCCTTCCCCCTATCTTCGAAATGTATCAGTAGTCTCCTTGCTCTTACTCACGCGTCCTCTGCTGAATAACCAGGGATATGCTTGTATGCTTCACTGAACGCTTCGCGGTGTTCCAAAGTTAATCCCGGCGGTCAGGGCGGATGTTTAGCCTCATCCGTTACAGCACAGCAATATCACTGCCCCGTCCTGAGCCACTTTAGTTAAAATTGGACTAATTGTATATAATAAGCTGGCAGCTACCCATCGACTCTTCCGGGTGTGAAAGGACCGTGCATCTTTTAGATCTAACTTCACGCAGTTATCGACTGACCTTAACTTTCCCTGCGTTCGATGCAGCGTGTGGGAGAAGGCGACCACTCACGGGGCCCCAATTGCACCGCTTCATCATCCAGATGAGCCGTTGCGTTGAGCATATGGCATCCGGCTTATTCGAGGTCCGGGCCCGGTACCTCACACGAGGACGGTCTAGCGTTCCCAAAGGACGTCTACCCGACTGAAAGTCACTCGTTCATTGTGGTCAGAGCTAGGTTTAGCGTAACAAGCTTACTTCTTCGCTCCCATATCACGCCGGAAGAAGGGGACGGAAACTGGCCTCTGGGTCTCACATCATCTGACTTCCAAAAGCATTATCGCCCACTCTCCAACATATTCTTAAATAGGGGGTTGTGCGTAGAGAGTGAGTACGAACGAACTCCGAGTCAATGTTCTAATCACCCCGATAGTTCAAGGCTTTGGAATACTTGCGCCATAAAATAATCTACATGGACCGTTAGGTTATAACCTTACACTTACAAGTCAATTTTATCAGCTGGAGTGACTAAGTCACTATCAATTGTCCAACTATTGGAGCGCGTGGGCTTGTCAATTCAGTTGCCGATGCCCGAGCTACACAATAATTTTTAAGCGATAATGTCTGCCGCGTCCGAACCTCGGTCGTTCTCGGACCAAGGAACACTGTAGTGATCAGTCCTGCACCCCCAGAAGTAATGCGTCCGCTACATTCAGGGAGTTTGATACGTTAAAGCTGGACTATCTCCGGGCCTTCCTGCCGCTGATAGATTCCTTATTAACACAATCTCAAGAGTCCTTTCCTATTAAGACACAAATACGGGTAGGTCTTAAAGTACGAGAGAGTAGAATATGATAAAAGCTAAGCCTACACATCCCAATGATCATTGCACGGCCGTGACAACATTCACAATACGGTTGAGTCTACTTGACGGAATCTAAGAGCACGCAGGATGGACCGACAACCCGAGTGAAGTGTACCCCTTCGCATGATTGCATTAGGTATCTAGCAGTCCATTCAAAAGTATTATCTTGTCGGAAGGCTGTCAAGAAGCTGCCCAATCTATTTGGAGTATATGAACACAAATGCTGTACTTTAGCGTATAATAGGACGAGACCATACGCGCAACAACAAGCAGGACACAACTGTCAGATGTACCGTAGGATATTAAACACCTAACCAAGTATTACTAGGCAGGGTCGTATTCAATAATACTTTAACCTGAGATGCTGAGAGATTAAAAAAGAATCCCATCCATCTCCCTGGGTTAGGCTGCGACTCCCTCTCTGTGCTTAACAATGCGCCCATTGAGTCGCTATCCTGATGTAAGTTACCGCTTAAACATTTAAAGTTCTCCTGACAATTATACTCGCCTTCGGACCCCCGAGTACCAAACTAACTTTGCTCGTCATCTGATTGAGGACCTTTTAAAATAGTTTCGATGTGTCGGAGACCCTCGACTAACACTGTGTTCGACTGGCTAACAAAGTGTTGGAGGTGCTAATTTCTCCCTGAGAAATAATTGCTCCGCACTTAAGGTGCAACCATCAGAGGAGACACGCATAACAGGGGACGAGCCGTGATACGTTAAATAGTCCGGCGCTAAGAAAACCAGCTTTAGACTACTGTTTCCGGGCGTCGACGTCGTCTTTCCCCTGATTCTACCAATAGCATCCAAGGGAAAGATTCTTAATACAGAGAAAGGTCTCGGGCCCAATATAGGTACGACCGGGCGGGCGATCACTCGGTAGCCACGCAACGCACGTCTACCGCCTCCATAGTACACCCATGTGCCTCATCTATGGATTTGTAAGTGTGAGTTTGGATTGCCAATAGCAAAGGGTCACGGACCGAATCATGTGCAGGGCGCGCTATAGCTAGAGTCATTGCTATGCCAGCAAACATCCAATCTGTGGAGAGGACTTCCAAGAGTATTTAATAGGCTTATCATAGGCTCGTTGACTTACGGTTAGGTATAGAATTGCATATCACGAATCGGGTGTGACATGGACGTCTGTACATGGAAGTGCGAACAGTGCTCATCTGCGCCTACACGCGTACGGGCTGGCTTGCGCCCTCATTTCTAGTCCTCGCTTAGTTGAGGTCTAAATATCAAAACTTGGAAAGATCCCCTTTGGCGCTTACCACCACCAAGCGTAGACGACTGCCCACACTTCTCCTTGGTGAGTCCTGGCCAATCCATCTGTGGTCTCGCATGTACTTTAGCTGCGACCCCTGACACCAATCTCGCGGGTCAACAGCTTCCGTCGAAGCAGCGAAATCATCGAGCTTCGGGGGACCGACCCAACCTCGTTAGCGCTAATAATCGCACTTGAATTTACAAGATGAAATCGCGTAGTTGCACGCGATGAAATAAGGATCACTGCACGCAGTACCGATCGACCGAACTTTTGCCCGCGATGGTGGCGTGTCCCTGCCCAGAATTGTGATGCAGCGCGGCAACCCGAATAGAAAGAGGCATATTGTCTGACACCGAGGTCTCCGAATTAATAATGATAGTTCCACCACCGCGCACTTTGACAACAGGGTAGGGATCATGCTCCGCATCAGCGCGTAGAGGGAATTTCGCGGCCTGTTCACAGCAAACCGTAAAATGATCTGGCTACGTCACTTATTAAACCGGCCTGTCTCTCCCTTTTTACATGGTTGGCGACGGTTTTGCCTAGGAATTGGTTTATATTCTTAACGACATTCAGCTCACAGTAGTGCGTCGCATGGTGAGACTCCGTTTGGGACACGGCTCTTTTTTGCTCTGGTCGGTTGGAGGGACCGAGCACAGATTCGTACCGTCAACCAGTAACTTGAGGCATTAACGCTCCCCAGAGCAGCACTCACTCTGCTGATACCATGCCCCCTCAGGTTTGAAAGCCTTGAGGGCTCGACACGGCGAGCCCATGAGGTCCTGAGGCAAAAGGGCGTGACAACTTATTTGGGTTACGACTACTTTCTGCGCATTGTCTATGGCCTCGCCAGGCTCTCGACCCACTGACATGGCGGGTGCGGCATACAAGTGATTTCTGCGCATATGACCAACGTGATACTTGGGCTCCTTCGCGGAATGCTCAACCGTAAATTTCTTGCCTCAACGGGTTAATCGCCAGGGTGCGGGGTTCAGCTGTGGTTAGTACGGCTTCGCTCCCATGGGAAGAAATGCGGCACCACCGTATTAGTTCCGCAATACTTTCAGCCCTTCTTCCATTGCGGGAATTGTCATCCTGGCGGCAAGTGAGATTACCACGCGGACACCAGGATGGAGTACAGTGGCTTCGAATGGCACGCGGAGCTGCCAGTTAGGTGGGACGAACAATTAGCGTGAACCATTCCAGGATGAGTCAATGACTGCTATTGTCACGTCCCAGTCTTTATCGTCGCGGAGTTGACGATGTCTATGCAACTTTGGATACGCTGACGCTAAAAACAGATTTTTAGGAATCATAGAGTTGATTCCCTCTCTGCCATAATGTTGCTCACAGACATGCTTTCAAGATTCTCATTACGCCCTTCAACCACTCCGGACGGTTGTACCACACTCCACCTTGGATTGATACCCGGGAGCTGCATCGGAAGGAACGTTCCTACTACGGCAGTCGTTTTTTGTGGTGTATGCTCGTTGTCGCGTCAATTCGTGCCCGCTCACATGACTGTGTGAAGAAATACTGAACTAGAGCTGAAAGATTTCTCCTTCAAGTATACGGGCTCCCTCGTTATTTGAGTTGGTATAACAAACCCATAAAATTAAGTCCGATAAGCGACGTAATGGGCGCCTACGCGCGGGCACAGCTCTCTAAGGAATACGCTTGCGCACTAAGATGTCTGCGGACGGGGCAATGGGTGACCCTATGCGGGAGGCGTACAAAACTAGCTGATCCCGACGTAGTGGGCTCGTACCCGTGTATGTTGATGGTTTCCTGGCACCGCATCTCTATTACAGGGTTGCCCGTCCTAACTTCGCACGGGGTTGATGACGTACATTTATTGAAGATTACGCAACATTAGTAGTCTTCACAGGTACAACGAGAGAAGCTTACCAGATGCTGGATACTAGCTGGACTAAGACCAATTTACGCTCTTTTGCTACCAACTGTGCCTTACGCCATTCATATGAGGCCGGCTCCCGTCTGGATATAAAGTAAACATCGGGGCGTCGTCATGTCTCTCTGGTACCCCTGAAGATACCCCATTTTTTTGTTCCCTCACTTTATCGCGTACCGCCTGTACTTATAGTCGGCGTTCCACCCATTCGCAGGTAAGTTAGGAGCATGGGGGCCTATAGTCCGGATAGCCTGAAGATATTTGGATGAAACGGTTAACATGGGTCCCGAGTAGCTACAGTGCACTAGTTGTTAAAAGAAGCGAGCGCCTGAGGTTGAAAACATAGAGCCCGAATTTTGGCGGTGCGACCGAAGCCAGGGCACCGAGTCTTCTCTATTCCCACGGCATAAACACACGTTGGGAGTTATGTCCCGTCAGCCTCTGCCATATGAATTTCCTCAAGACGGGTGTAGGTGCCCCATTAAAAGCACACTGATGCCTATGAGGCAACTGATGTCCGGCATGCATGCATATGCGGGGTATGTATCCAACGTCAAGCAGCACTCGTGTCATCTATCCAACTCCGCCGTACTCACTCGCAGTATCGCTAGTGGGTTTGTCTGGACCGGATAAGACACCCATGCACCAGCGGTATGCCCCGAATGGGCACGCCATTACCCGCTAACGTTAACACCTATCAGAGCGAATGTTTATAAGAACATTAAGAAGAGACTCCGGCCCAGTATACCAACAGTAGAGCGTGTCGAGGTACACCGTAGCAGCGGCCGAATACTGACCTCGCATGTAAATCGTGATAGGTATGTTTCGGGTCGAGTCGCGCGAACCGTCATAGTAATGTCCTTTTCCTTACCTAGACTACCTTCTAGCGCGCTTCGTTGAACAACGCGGGCCCCCGACTAGGAATTTACCAGAACGTAGGTGAGTTGCCAACGCAAAAACCTCTCGCTAATAAGCACCTTCTGCGTTTGCATCGACGCACTTCGCCACTTTGAGCGAGAGGGAGCAACGCGAAACTGTCCCTTTTACATGTGCTCTGCCGCTGTCTAAACTCGATCATGTACCGCTCAAGATTGGGAGAGGCACCCCGGACTACCGTTAGCCTTCAGTGACCGCACGAGAGCAGCGACTGCGGTCCCACACTCTTTGGCGCGAGCTGTCCATACCCCGCGCCTGGTGGAACCTGCTATTTTCGATATATTGCGGTTACGGCCGTTCTCGGCTGCGCGCCATGGGGAACTGTACTGTCGCTTCCAGAACAGAATTCGTAGAGGCACCTCGCGCGGAGCCGGTATTCCCCAATGCGATAAGGATACTGAGCGGTGGCCAATACGTTGATTAAGGTTGGTTGCAGAGGCATTCCCAGAACGTTTACCGAGATAGGGGTGATGGGCTCGGCGTACCTAGTGTTTAATTAATAAACGGAGGAACGAATCACAAGGTGCGGGAGAATATAATTCTCCGTTTTCTCTAGAACCACGGGTTGATTCAAGTGATCTGCTGGCCCCTTTGTGCCAGCCACGTAATTAATACAAGGCCTGAGTCTTCCCTTATTGCCTATCTATGGGGCCCTATACGCGGAAAACTCAGTTCCGTCAGAACTGCATCGTTTGCCATACGCCAGATCATTGAAGTTGTCCGAAGCACCCGGTAAATTTTTTTTGGTAATCACTGTGCTTGTAACGGCAGAAATATCCTTCCAACGTCATAGCCGATCAGCTAAAATGTCTATATGCAGTGGTCCTGGCGGCATATGTCTGATCAACTCATTGA
>NW_024705489.1:22500-29296 GCF_018977255.1 Callorhinchus milii | reverse complement strand
GTGTCAATGTTGTGCTACCGACTTTGCGAAATGGAATCCTTTTTGCTGTGGACGAGGAAGAAGCGTCTATGAACACGACTGCTGGATGCTGTGATCCTCTTGGTGCTATTGTATTGTGGTATCTGGCATAGAGGAGTGAATTGTGGTGTGGTGGTATGGGGTGTCCTCTGGCGGATTGTGAGGGTGGCACGTGAGCTTGACGAGCGATGACAAGTGGGAGTTCTGTGGTGTAGGGCAGTGGTTCTCATTACGCGGACCCCTGGGGATGCGTGGCAGTGTCCCAGGCGGTACGTGAAGTGATTTATAAATGTGTGCAATTATGGCAGACGTGAGAGTCATTGGTGAATGATCACGTACGAATTAATCTTCCAATGTAAAACAACTACAATACAATGTAAATACACATGGTAATCTATGATATAAATACCTTTCAAAACTCAAACAAATTACGTCACGCATGCAGAGCGTCCGTTTATTTTTTTATTGGCTTACAGCAGCTAGTACTTTATAAATAACGAACCCATTAATCCTCTATCGTATGTAAAGGGATTCAAATATCTAGGCATTGAATTTGACCCAAGGAGAAAACGATCCATAAGCTGTAACCTTCTCGCCTCAATGTTAAACAAACTGACCAGAGCACCGTTAAAGCTAGAAAAAAAAGTATATTTGATCAATACCAATTTAATACCTCGTATTATTCATCAACTGGTCCTTGGAAAAGTTACCAAAGGTCTATTGATGTCACTTGGTTCTGAAATTAGGAAAAGAGTAAAGCTTCTGCTCAGGTTGCCACACGATACGCCCGACAGTTTATTTTATACACCAATATGCAACGGAGGAATGGGTATAAGAAATGTATGCGACTCAGTCGCACTATCTATAATAAACAGACACAACAAATTGATAACTTCTGATGATCCAGTAATAAGAACATTATCACAACAACCATACACTATTGCGACTGTAAAACAGGCTCATATATTTGCATCGTCCAAATTTCCTTCAAAAACTTTAAATCAGGTTAAATTGTCAAATAAACTATATGAAACAACAGACGGTCGAGGGTTGGTATATTGCCAATCTCAGCCAGAAAACAACTCGTGGATAACAGGGAATTATAGAACCATATAATCGTATAATTACATAGACATGGTGAAACTAAGGATAAACGCACTTCCGACTAAATCGAGATGCAATCGAGGGACGTTGGAGACCAAGAAATGTAGATTTAAATGCCGTAGTATTAACAACCAAATTTCAGAAGAAACGTTGGCACATATCCTGCAAAAGTGTGATCGCAGTCATTAATTCAAGAATTGCAATGAAAATTCGTAAAAAATGTACACGCCATACATGTCCTTCGTTTCCCTCGGGAAACAAGTTAAGGGGAAAAGCAGCCTTTAGTGCCTTAACGTCGCTAAAATCGCCCTTTACATATACATGGGTCGTCTTCCCCTCTCGAAAACGGACGCAAGTAACCCACGCCAGGCACTGTCAGTAACTGCCATATATCTGCTTAAAAATGCCCATTCGTCTTGTGTCGCTCACGTTCCCAGAGCTTGGTGGTAATGTCTGAGGCCTATCCCCGCCAATTTCTACCGTTTGTCGGTAGCTGTCGATAAAAATCCAGCATGCACCAAAACGAGAAAATATTTCCATCGCACCTGCACACGTTATTTAGAATGGCAATCTCCATGTGATGCATAAGTGGTGTGCGTCAGCAGGTTTTGTTTGCCACGGTTTCAGTGAATGAGCGAGCATCTTGAGCTGTGTTACTTCGCCCGAGGAGCCTATTCTCCTCCAGAGTGTGTGGGGAAGGCTGTCCCTTGGGTTGTTGATGCGCCGTTCGGTCTTGTGCCAAGGAAGGCTGCCGACTGTGCAAGCATTAGGGTTGGTTTCAATTGGATTTGTCGGTCGAGAGTGTAGCGAGCATTGAAAGGCCACTCTAGAGGTTTGCAGGCATGTGGGGTCGACCCCTGCTCCTTCCCCTACCCCACGTTGGGTGTGTGTGGTGCGCTTACAGCTGCCTCAAATTGGCTGGCCTTGTGGGAAGCCCTGTGTTTTGTGAGCCTTTAGAACCGCCAGGTTGCCCCCGGAGCATACACGACAACAAGGCCCTCCTTGTGGTGGTTTGTGTTGTGTGAATTCCGCGTAACAGGTGTGTTTACGTGGTGTGCGTGGGGGTCCTGTTCCTCCGAATTTGGATGCGTGTGGGGACTCTCCTTTCCTCTGCCTGTCTGGTGCGAGCAGCCGCGGTAATTCCAGCTCCAATAGCGTATATTAAAGCTGTTGCCTGGCAGCTTGCGGGAAACCAAAGTGTTTGGGTTCCGGGGGAAGTATGGTTGCAAAGCTGAAACTTAAAGGAATTGACGGAAGGGCACCACCAGGAGTGGAGCCTGCGGCTTAATTTGACTCAACACGGGAAAACTCACCCGGCCCGGACACGGAGAGGATTGACAGATTGAGAGCTCTTTCTCGATTCCGTGGGTGGTGGTGCATGGCCGTTCGTAGTTGGTGGAGCGATTTGTCTGGTTCATTCCGATAACGAACGAGACTCCGACGTGCTAACTAGCTACGCGGCCCCTGTGCGGTCGGCGTTGAGCTTCTTAGAGGGACGAGTGGCTTTCAGCCACACGAGATTGAGCAATAACAGGTGTGTGATGCCCTTAGATGTCCGGGGCCGCACGCGCGCTACACTGAATGGATCAGCGTGTGTCCGCCCTTCGCCGGCAGGCGTGAAGGTGAAGGCCGGATTCGTCGCCGGCCGAGGTGGGATCCGCCCGCGCCTTGGAGCGGGCGGCGCACCGCCGGCCCGCCTCGCCCGCTGCGTCGGGGAGGTGGAGCGAGAGCGTACGTGTTGGGACCCGAAAGATGGTGAACTATGCCTGGGCAGGGCGAGGCCAGAGGAAACTCTGGTGGAGGCCCGTAGCGGTTCTGACGTGCAAATCGATCGTCCGACCTGGGTATAGGGGCGAAAGACTAATTGAACCATCTAGTAGCTGGTTCCCTCCGAAGTTTCCCTCAGGATAGCTGGCGCTAGGCAGGAGCAGTTTTATCCGGTAAAGCGAATGATTAGAGGTCTTGGGGCCGAAACGATCTCAACCTATTCTCAAACTTTAAATGGGTAAGACGCCCGACTCGCTGGCTTGGAGCCGGGCATGGAATGCGAGTGCCCAGTGGGCCACTTTTGGTAAGCAGAACTGGCGCTGTGGTCGGGCTGGGGCGCGAAGCGGGGTCTGGGCGCGCGCTGCGGCTGGGCGAGCCTCCCGCCGTCGTCTCGGGCGGCTGGGGGACGAGTTTGGACGTGTGCCGGGCCCTTCCTGCGGAGCGCCTCAGCTGCGGCGGTTCGTTGGCTGCGGCCGTGCGGCCCCGGTGCCCCTCCCCGGGGTGCCAGGACCCCGCGCGGTGTCGGGCTGGCGCATCGCCTCGGCCGGCGTTCCCTTGGGAAAGGAACAAGAGTCAATGTGGCCTTGACCTCCACGTGGTCCCGCCGGAAACATTGTCTTGAACTAACCTTCCAGACGATGGCCAACAAGGTTATAGCACTGATTCCATCTCCTATCCTGCACCGAGGCCGGGGTGCAGGATTACTAGAGGCTCCAAAACTCATATGGATGAAAAAACAAAGTTCTCAAGCCAGTTGGCACGAGGCCTGGCCAAACAACGTGCTATGGATGGCACTCGGGTTGGCGACCCATCCATTACAGTGAGACCCTCGATTCTTGACCTAAGCGGCACAGAGAGCTCATGGCGACACCGTCCCATGAAGCTCTTGTTTGTCTCGGTTTCGACCCAGACAGAGGATGAAGATGTCTACCGGACTTCTGAAAGTGCCGAACCGAAGCTGACCAGGACCAGGATAACATCCATCACTTTTTTCAACTCTGCCTTGAATAAGGAAGAGGTCAATTGTGATTACTACGAGCAAATCAGCAGTCTTTTTGAGACTGAGGAGATGTCGGATGACGATAATACTCATGAGTCCATCCTTGATATGTCGGTAGAGGAACCCGTGCTTGAAAGGTACCCGGTTGACACCAAAAAGGAATCTGTCACGGTTATTCTACCGAATCTGAAAACTGTCTGTGAAATTTGCCAGGAACATCTGGGCAAAGTGTCTGAACTGGTGAAGCACTTTATCACCAAACACAGAGATATTCCTCTGGTGTTTAAGTGCTCGAAATGCGACAAGACGAATTCAAACTTCCGATCGATATCGTGTCATGTCCCCAAATGTGGGGGAAGAAAATTAACGGATGAAAGCCTGACTTGGGGTTGTGAATGTTGCCAGTTGCGTTTTGGGTCATCTACTGGCCTTTCCCAACACAAGAGACATGCACACCCATCAGCGCGAAATGAGGAAAGGATTAAAGCTTTCACGAAAGATACCTCGCGGAGAGGGGCACATCTAAGCTGCTGGTCTTTGGAGGAAGAGACCCAGCTGGCCCAACTAGAGGTGCAGTTCCAGGGGAAAAAGAACATCAATATGCTTATTGCAACAAAGCTGGTTACGAAGACCAATAAGCAAATATCAGATAAGAGACGATGCCTGACCAAAAAGAAGATTGCCCCAAGCTACAGACTTTGAACACTGTTTCTGGGTTCCTCGAGACCGTCTCACCCCCGCCAGGTATTACGTCGGGTGCGAGGGCCAAACTCGTTCTAGCAACTGAGTTGCTTATGCTTAAGTCAAGCAAAAAACGTGAAGGCCCTGCAGTAGAGGTGATGAAGGCATGGTTGCAGGGTGAGGGTCAGCAGGATGTCCAAGTTGACAATGCAACAAAGTCAATGCTTCGACTAATGCGAGTGGTTAAGACCAGAGGTGGCTGTTCCAAGACCAAAGAAGATGTTATCAAACCCAGGACGATGCCTGCGAGGACTTGGATGAAAAAGAGAGCGGAAAAGAGAGGCAAATACATGAAACATCAGAAGCTGTTCTTCAGAAACCGCTCTCAGTTGGCCTCTCTAGTCCTTGATGGCAAAGACCGACAGGAGTGCCTGATTCCTATCAAGGAGGTGTATGACTTCTACCGTAGCAAGTGGGAGGAAGTATTACCTTTCAATGGCCTCGGCCAATTTACGTCTCCGACGGTAGCGAACAATGACCACTTTGAATCCCTGATTTCGGTGGAAGAGGTTGTGGCGGGCATTTGTGCAATTAAACCATCATCTGCGCCAGGACCAGATGGTGTGACAATGGCAGCAATCATCGTTGCTGATCCAGAGGGAAAGACACTGGCAGCCCTGTTCAATGCTTGGTTGGTTACTGGCATCATCCCCAAAGACCTGAAAAGAAATAAGTCTGTTCTGATACCCAAGGTTATGAGTGAGGATCTACTGAAGGATCTAGGAAATTGGAGACCGATAACGATTAGCTCCATAGTCCTCAGACTGTTTTCCAGGATCCTCACGGCACGCCTAGAACGTGCTTGCTCTCTGAATCCGCGGCAACGCGGGTTTATTGCTGCACCAGGCTGCTCAGAAAACCTTAAGGAACTTCAAGACATTATGAATCAGGCAAAGAAAGATCACAAGTCGTTGGCGGTGGTATTCATTGATGTGGCTAAAGCTTTCGACTCGGTGTCCCATGCCCACATCATGTGGGTACTAAGGCAAAAAAAAGTGGACGAGCACATGATTAACATCATTCAAAACGCCTACGACCAATGCACGACCTCGTTTAAGAGTAAGGACACCTCGAGTCCTGAAATTAACATCCGAGTTGGTGTGAAGCAGGGTGATCCGATGTCTCCCCTGTTATTCAACCTAGCCATGGACCCTCTCTTATGTGCCTTGGAGGCGCATGGTGTTGGATACACTATTGAAGCCGAGTGTGAGACCTCGCTGGCGTTTGCAGATGACTTGGTGTTGATGAGTGACTCATGGGAGGGCATGACCACCAATATCGCCATCCTAGAATCATTCTGCAAGCTATCAGGGCTTAAGATTCAAGCCAGTAAATGTCAGGGCTTCATGTTGAACCCAACGAAAGACTCGTACACGGTGAATAACTGCGACCCGTGGGCCATAGCTGAGGTGCGAGTCCAAATGGTTGGGCCTGAGGAATCCGCGAAATACCTTGGTATGAAAATCAGCCCGTGGACTGGCATTGTACAGCCAGACCTGAATGTGCAATTAAAGAAATGGATCTCAAACATTGACGGGGCACCTTTGAAACCGACTCAGAAGGTGGAACTTCTCAATGCATACGCCGTACCTCGACTACTGTACCCAGGCGATCATGCTGATTGCAGACCGACCACCTTGCGAATTTTGGACCAAGCAATTAGGAGCGCGGTTAAGGGTTGGCTCCATCTGCCACCTTCTACCTGCAACGGACTGCTATACGCCAGAGCTTGTGATGGAGGCCTAGCAATCATGAAGTTGGAAAGCATGATTCCATCCACGCAGCTGAGAAGGCTGCAGCGCATTGCCAACTCTTCTGATGTTATGATACGAAATATAGTGTCTTCGCAGGGTGTGGATGAGAAGTTCAGAAACCTATGGATCCGAGCCGGAGGTGATTGTCAAGTCATTCCTTCGGTGTTGTCTACAGACCTCGCCTTGAAAGAGCCGGTATACCCTAAACCATGTAACTGGCGGCAGCTCGAATTCAAGAGATGGTGTGAGAAACCAGTGCAAAGTGTGGGTGTTGAAAATTTTGCGCACGACAAGGTTAGTAATACGTGGCTGGGGACACGAGGTGGCCTCAAACAACGTTACTACATCGCCGCACTGCAAGTAAGATCTAACCTGTATCCGACTCGGGAGAACTTGAACAGGGGCAGAGAGG
>NW_024705489.1:0-2500 GCF_018977255.1 Callorhinchus milii | reverse complement strand
ACACTAAAATGAGCGTTTTGCCAGCTCCAGGGAATTCGGAGCGAGAGAAACGAGGCCCCGTAACGCACATGAGAGCAATCCCGGCCAATTTCTACCGTTTGATGGGGTCTATGTGTAAAATTTTGACTTTTTTTGGTGCACGAGCAAATCTGCTGGAAAAGCGTGTGGAAGTTCGTGACGTTCGGACGATATTTGGCGACACAAAATGAGCGTTTGCCAGCTCCAGGGAATTCGGAGCGAGAGAACGAGGCCCCGTAACGCACATGAGAGCAATCCCGGCCAATTTCTACCGTTTGATGGGGTCTATGTGTAAAATTTTGACTTTTTTTGGTGCACGAGCAAATCTGCTGGAAAAGCGTGTGGGTCGTCTTCCCCTCTCGACAACGGAGGCAAGTAACCCACGCCAGGCACTGTCAGTAACTGCCATAGATCTGCTTTAAAAATGCCCATTCGTCTTGCGTCGCTCACGTTCCCGGAGCTTTGGGTAATGTCTGAGGCCTATCCCCGCCAATTTCTACCGTTTGTCGGTAGCTGTCTGTAAAAATATAGCATGCACCAAAACGAGAAAATATTTCCATCGCACCTGCACAAGTGTATGGACAATGGCAATCTTCATGCAATGCATAAGTGGTGTGTGGCAGCAGGTTTTGTTTCCCAAGGTTTCCGTGAATGAGCGAGTAGCTTGAGCTGTGTGACTCAGCCCGAGGAGCCTCTTCTCCTCCAGAGTGTGTGGGGAAGGCTGTCCCTTGGGTAGGTGCTGCACGGGTTCGCTGCGCTGTTCGGTCTTGTGCCCAAGGAAGGCTGCCAACTGCGCAAGAATTAGGGTTGGTTTCAAATTGCCTTTGCCGGTCCAGAGAGTAGCGAGCATTGTAAGGCCGCTCTAGAGGTTTGCAGGCATGTGGGGTCGACCCCTGCTCCTTCCTCCCACCCCACGTAGGGTGTGTGTGGTGCGCTTACAGCTGCCTCAAAGTGGCTGGCCTTGTGGGGAAGCCCTGTGTTTTGTGAGCTTTCAGCACCGTCAGGTTGCCAAACGGAGCATACACGACAACGCGAGGCCCTCCTTGTGGTGGTTTGTGTTGTTGTGAAGGCCGTGCCAAAAGGTGTGTTTACATGGTGTGCGTGGGGGTCCTGTCCGTCCGAATTTGGACGCGTGTGGGGACTCTCCTCTGCCTGGGTGCATGCTTGCCTCAGGAGAGTGACTCCTGCCTGCCCTACTTGGGCAGGCTGGGGCCCGCAAACGCTGTGTGTGAGCCAGGCGAGCCTCTGGGCTGGGCGCCTGGTCACCATGGCGTGCTTTTGGCGAGTGGAGAGTCGAAAGCCGCCAGCTACCTGGTTGATCCTGCCAGTAGCATATGCTTGTCTCAAAGATTAAGCCATGCATGTCTGCGTGCAAACGGATGTTACAGTGAAACTGCGAATGGCTCATTAAATCAGTTATGGTTCCTTTGATCGCTCGACCGTTGCTTGGATAACTGTGGTAATTCTAGAGCTAATACATGCTGACGAGCGCTGACCTCCGGGGATGCGTGCACTTATTAGACCAAAACCAATCCGGGCTTGCCCGGACGCTTTGGTGACTCTGGATAACCACGTGGGCAGATCGCACGGCCCTGGTGCTGGCGACGTATCTTTCGAATGTCTGCCCTATCAACTTACGATGGCAGGCTCCGTGCCTACCATGGTGACCACGGGTAACGGGGAATCAGGGTTCGATTCCGGAGAGGGAGCCTGAGAAACGGCTACCACATCCAAGGAAGGCAGCAGGCGCGCAAATTACCCACTCCCGACTCGGGGAGGTAGTGACGAAAAATAACAATACAGGACTCTTTCGAGGCCCTGTAATTGGAATGAGTACACTTTAAATCCTTTAACGAGGATCCATTGGAGGGCAAGTCTGGTGCCAGCAGCCGCGGTAATTCCAGCTCCAATAGCGTATATTAAAGCTGTTGCAGTTAAAAAGCTCGTAGTTGGATCTTGGGAAGGGGCTTGCGGTCCGCCGCGAGGTGTGTCACTGCCTGTCCCGGCCCCCACCTCTCGGTGCTCCCCGGATGCTCTTGGTTGAGTGTCCTGTGGGGGTCCGAAGCGTTTACTTTGAGAAAATTGGAGTGTTCAAAGCAGGCCGCACGCCTGAACAGTGCAGCTGGGAATAATGGAATAGGACCTCGGTTCTATTTTGTTGGTTTTCGGAACGGAGGCCATGATTAAGAGGGACTGCCGGGGGCATTCGTATTGTGCCGTTAGAGGTGAAATTCTTGGATCGGCGCAAGACGAGCGAAAGCGAAAGCATTTGCCAAGAATGTCTTCATTAATCAAGAACGAAAGTCGGAGGTTCGAAGGCGATCAGATACCGCCCTAGTTCCGACCATAAACGATGCCAACTGGCGATCAGGCGGCGTTATTCCCATGACCTGCCTGGCAGCTTGCGGGAAACCAAAGTGTTTGGGTTCCGGGGGAAGTATGGTTGCAAAGCTGAAACTTAAAGGAATTGACGGAAGGGCAC
>NW_024705488.1:0-40116 GCF_018977255.1 Callorhinchus milii | reverse complement strand
TCTCTCTCACGCAACACACGCTGACTGCTCCCTCAACAATCACACTGACTAATCTCTCTCACACACTGACTGCTCTCTCACACACAAACACTGACTGATATCTCTCTCTCTCTCACACACACACTGACTGCTCTTACAAACACACACACTGACTGCTCTCCAATACACTCACACACTGACTGCTCTCTCTCTCACAACACACTGAATGCGCTCTCACACACACACACTGACTGCTGCTCTCTCTCTCACACACACACACCGACTGCTCTCTCACACACACACACGACTGCTCTCTCTCACACACTCACTGACTGCTATCTCACACAACACTCACTGACTGTTCTCACAAACACACACACTGACTGCTATAATAAAAATAAGCATTGCATTTGATATAGCGCTTTTCACGTCGGGAGGACGTTCCAAAGTGCTTCACAGAACACACTGTAAAGTGAATTGACTGTATATTTGCGGGCGTACGCGCAGCAAATTGCACACAGCAACCTCCTGCGACTGTACAGTCGCAGCTTGAAAATGAAATGACCTCAAAATGAAAAAACTCAAATCAGGTCTCTCAATTGAAAAGCGTGTGCTCTACCGACTGAGCCACAGGACTCAGTGCTGTCTCACACACACACACTGACTGCTCTCCAATACACTCACGCACTGACTGCTCTCTCACACAAACACACACTGACTGCTCTCTCTGACACACACACAGACTGACTACTCTCACACACACTGACTGCTCTCACAGACACACACACTGACTGCTCTCACACAAACACACACACACTGACTGCTCTCTCTCACACACACACACCGACTGCTCTCTCTCACACACACACTGACTGCTATCTCACACACACTGACTGCTCTCTCTCACACCACACACTGACTCTCTCTCACAAACACACACACACTGACTGCTCTCTCACACACACACACACTGACTGCTCTCTCTCACACACACACACACTGACTGCTCTCCCTCACATACACACTGACTGCTCTCTCTCTCTCACACACACCACGACTGCTCTCTTTCTCACACACACATACTGACTGCTCTCTCTCACACATACACACGACTGCTCTCTCTCACACACTCACTGACTGCTATCTCACACACACACACACTGACTGCTCTCACAAACACACACACTGACTGCTATAATAATATAATCATCCTTGCATTTGATATAGCGCTTTTCACGTCGGGAGGACGTCCAAAGTGCTTCACAGAACACACTGTAAAGTGAATTGACTGTATATTTGCGGGCGAAAGCGCAGCCAATTGCACACAGCAACATCCTTGCGACTGTACAGTCGCAGCTTCAAAATCAAAATGACCTCAGAATGAAAAATTCAACTCAGGTCTCTCACTTGAAAAGCGTGTGCTCTAACCACTGAGCCACAGGACTCAGTGCTGTCTCTCACACACACACTGACTGCTCTCAAACACACTCACACACTGACTGCTCTCTCACACACACACTGACTGCTCTCTCACACACACACACTGACTGCTCTCTCTCTCACACATACACTGACTGCTCTCTCTCACACACACTGACTGCTCTCTCTCACACACACACTGATTGCTCTCTCTCACTCCCACACTGACTACTCTCTCACACACACACACTGACTGCTCTCTCACACACACACACTGACTGCTCTCTCTCACACACACACTGACTGCTCTCTCTCACACACACACTGACTGCTCTCACACACACACACACACTGTCTGCTCTCTCTCTGTCACACACACACACCGACTGCTCTCACTAACACACGAACGCTGACTGCGCTGTCTTTCACACACACACATACTGACTGCTCTCTGACACACAAACACACTGACTGCTCTCACAAACACACACACTGACTGCTATAATAATAATAATCGTTGCATTTGTCATTGTGCTTTTCACGTCGGGAGGACGTCCCAAAGTGCTTCACAGAACACACTGTAAAGTGAATTGACTGTATATTTGCGGGCGAACGCGGCAGCCAATTACACACAGCAACGTCCCTGCGACTGTACAGTCGCAGCTTGAAAATGAAATTGAAAATGACCTCAAAATGAAAAATTCAACTCAGGTCTCTCACTTGAAAAGCGTGTGCTCTAACCACTGAGCCACAGGACTCAGTGCTGTCTCACACACACACACTGACTGCTCTACAATACACTCACGCACTGACTGCTCTCTCTCACGCACACACGCTGACTGCTCTCTCACACAATCACACTGACTAATCTCTCTCACACACTGACTGCTCTCTCACACACAAACACTGACTGATATCTCTCTCTCTCTCACACACACACTGACTGCTCTTACAAACACACACACTGACTGCTCTCCAATACACTCACACACTGACTGCTCTCTCTCTCACACACACACAGATGCTCTCTCACACACACACTGACTGCTCTCTCTCTCACACACACATACACCGACTGCTCTCTCTCACACACACACTGACTGTCACACACACAGTGACGATCTCTCTCACACACACACACTGACTGCTCTCTCTCACACACACACTGACTGCTCTCTATCTGTCACACACACACACCGACTGCTCTCACTCACACACGAACGCTAACTGCTCTGTCTCTCACACACACACATACTGACTGCTCTCTGACACACAAACACACTGACTGCTCTCACAAACACACACACTGACTGCTATAATAATAATAATCGTTGCATTTGACATTGTGCTTTTCACGTCGGGAGGACGTCCCAAAGTGCTTCACAGAACACACTGTAAAGTGAATTGACTGTATATTTGCGGGCGAACGCGGCAGCCAGTTACACACAGCAACCCTGCGACTGTACAGTCGCAGCTTGAAAATGAAATTGAAAATGACCTCAAAATGAAAATTCAACTCAGGTCTCTCACTTGAAAAGCGTGTGCTCTAACCACATGAGCCACAGGACTCAGTGCTGTCACACACGCACACTGACTGCTCTACAATACACTCACGCACTGACTGCTCTCTCTCACGCACACACACTGACTGCTCTCTCACACACACACACTGACTGATATCTCTCTCTCTCTCTCTCTCACACACACACTGACTGCTCTCAAACACACACGCCGACTGCGCTCTCACACACACAGAGCACTGCTCTCTCTCTCTCTCACACACACAGCACTGCTCTCTCTCACACACTCACTGACTGCTATCTCACACACACACACCCTGACTCTCTCTCACACACACACACGATGCTCTCTCTCACACACACACTGACTGCTATCTCTCACACACACACTGACTGCTCTATCTCACACACCACTGACTGCTCTCTCTCACACACACACTGACTGCTCTCTCTCACACACACACTGACTGCTCTCTCTCAGAACACACACACTGACTGTTCTTTCACACACACACACGCTGACTAATCTCTCTCACACACACACTGACTGCTCTCTCTCTCCACACACAAACTGACTGCTCTCTCTCACCCACACACTGACTACTCTCTCAACAAACACACACTGACTGCTCTCTCACACACACACATATTGACTGCTCTCTCTCACACACACACACACTGACTGCTCTCCCTCACACAGACACTGACTGCTCTCTCTCTCTCACACACACACACAGACGCTCTCTCTCACACACATAGACTGATGCTCTCTCTCTCACACAGACACCGACTGCTCTCTCTCACACACTCACTGACTGCTATCTCACACACGCACTCACTGACTGCTCTCACAAACACACACACTGACTGCTATAATAATAATAATAAGCCTTGCATTTGATATAGCGCTTTTCACGTCGGGAGGACGTCCAAACTGCTTCACAGAACACACTGTCAAGTGAATTGACTGTATATTTGCGGGCATACGCGGCAGCCATTGGCACACAGCAACGCCCCTGCAACTGTACAGTCGCAGCTTGAAAATGAAAATGACCTCAGAATGAAAAATTCAACTCAGGTCTCTCACTTGAAAAGCGTGTGCTTTAACCACTGAGCCACAGACTCAGTGTTGTCTCTCACACACAACTGACTCTCTCCAATACACTCACACACTGACTGCTCTCACACACACCACTGACTGCTCTTTCAAACACACACTGACTGCTCTCTCACATAAAAACACTGACTATCTCTCTCTCTCACACACACACACTGACTGCTCTCTGTCACACACACACTGACTGCTCTCTCACACACACACTGAATGCTCTCTCTCACACACACACTGACTGCTCTCTCTCTCACACACACACTGACTGCTCTCTCTCTCACACACACTGACTGCTCTCTCTCACACACACTGACTGCTCTCTCACACACACACACTGACTGCTCTCTCTCACAGACACACTGACTGCTCTCTCTCACACACACAACACCACTGCTCTCTTCTCAAACACACACTGACTGCTCTCTCTCACACACAAACTGACTGCTCCCTCACACACACACTGACTGCTTCTCTCTCTCTCTCACACACACACACCGACTGCTCTCTCTCACACACTCACTGACTGCTATCTCACACACACACACTGACTGCTCTCACAAACACACACACACTGACTGCTATAATAATAATAATCATCCTTGCATTTGATATAGCGCTTTCACGTCGGGAGGACGTCCCAAGTGCTTCACAGAACACACTGTAAAAGTGAATTGACTGTATATTTGCGGCGAACGCGCAGCCAATTGCACACAGCAACATCCCTGCGACTGTACAGTCGCAGCTTCAAAATCAAAATGACCTCAGAATGAAAAATTCAACTCAGGTCTCTCACTTGAAAAGCGTGTGCTCTAACCACTGAGCCACAGGTCTCAGTGCTGTCTCTCACACAACACACTGACTGCTCTCAAACACACTCACACACTGACTGCTCTCACACACACACTGACTGCTCTCGCACACACACACACTGACTGCTCTCTCTCTCTCTCACACATACACCGACTGCTCTCTCTCACACACACACTGACTGCTCTCTCTCTCTCACACACACCCACACTGACTGCTCTCTCACACACGCACTGACTGCTCTCTCTCACACGCACTGACTGCTCTCTCACACACACTGACTGCTCTCTCTCACACACACACTGACTGCTCTCACACACACACATTGACTGCTCTCTCTCACACACACACACCGACTGCTCTCACTAACACACGAACGCTGACTGCGCTGTCTCTCACACAACACATACTGACTGCTCTCTGACACACAAACACACTGACTGCTCTCACAAACACACACACTGACTGCTATAATAATAATAATCGTTGCAATTTGACATTGTGCTTTTCACGTCGGGAGGACGTCCCAAAGTGCTTCACAGAACACACTGTAAAGTGAATTGACTGTATATTTGCGGGCGAACGCGGCAGCCAATTACACACACAGCAACGTCCCTGCGACTGTACAGTCGCAGCTGAAAATGAAATTGAAAATGACCTCAAAATGAAAAATTCAACTCAGGTCTCTCACTTGAAAAGCGTGTGCTCTAACCACTGAGCCACAGGATTCAGTGCTGTCTCACACACACACACTGACTGCTCTACAATACACTCACGCACTGACTCTCTCTCACACACACACTGACTGCTCTCTCTCACGCACACACGCTGACTGCTCCCTCACACAATCACACTGACTAATCTCTCTCACACACTGACTGCTCTCTCACACACAAACACTGACTGATATCTCTCTCTCTCTCACACACACACTGACTGCTCTTACAAACACACACACTGACTGCTCTCCAATACACTCACACACTGACTGCTCTCTCTCTCACACACACACTGAATGCGCTCTCACACACACACACTGACTGCTCTCTCTCTCACACACACACACCGACTGCTCTCTCACACACACACACCGACTGCTCTCTCTCACACACTCACTGACTGCTATCTCACACACACACTCACTGACTGTTCTCACAAACACACACACTGACTGCTATAATAATAATAATAAGCATTGCATTTGATATAGCGCTTTTCACGTCGGGAGGACGTCCCAAAGTGCTTCACAGAACACACTGTAAAGTGAATTGACTGTATATTTGCGGGCGTACGCGGCAGCAAATTGCACACAGCAACTTCCCTGCGACTGTACAGTCGCAGCTTGAAAATGAAAATGACCTCAAAATGAAAAACTCAAATCAGGTCTCTCAATTGAAAAGCGTGTGCTCTAACCACTGAGCCACAGGACTCAGTGCTGTCTCACACACACACACTGACTGCTCTCCAATACACTCACGCACTGACTGCTCTCTCACACAAACACACACTGACTGCTCTCTCTCACACACACACAGACTGACTGCTCTCTCACACACACTGACTGCTCTCACAGACACACACACTGACTGCTCTCACACAAACACACACACTGACTGCTCTCTCACACACACACACACTGACTGCTCTCTCACACACACTGACTGCTCTCTCACACACACTGACTAATCTCTCTCACACACACACTGACTACTCTCTCACAAACACACACACACTGACTGCTCTCTCACACACACACACACTGACTGCTCTCTCTCACACACACACACACTGACTGCTCTCCCTCACATACACACTGACTGCTCTCTCTCTCTCACACACACCACCGACTGCTCTCTCTCACACACACAGACTGACTGCTCTCTCTCTCACACATACACACCGACTGCTCTCTCTCACACACTCACTGACTGCTATCTCACACACACACACACTGACTGCTCTCACAAACACACACACTGACTGCTATAATAATAATAATCATCCTTGCATTTGATATAGCGCTTTTCACGTCGGGAGGACGTCCCAAAGTGCTTCACAGAACACACTGTAAAGTGAATTGACTGTATATTTGCGGGCGAACGCGCAGCCAATTGCACACAGCAACATCCTTGCGACTGTACAGTCGCAGCTTCAAAATCAAAATGACCTCAGAATGAAAAATTCAACTCAGGTCTCTCACTTGAAAAGCGTGTGCTCTAACCACTGAGCCACAGGACTCAGTGCTGTCTCTCACACACACACTGACTGCTCTCAAACACACTCACACACTGACTGCTCTCTCACACACACACTGACTGCTCTCTCACACACACACACTGTCTGCTCTCTCACACAGAAACACAGCCTGCTCTCTCTCTCTCACACACATACACTGACTGCTCTCTCTCACACACACTGACTGCTCTCTCTCACACACACACTGATTGCTCTCTCTCACTCCCACACTGACTACTCTCTCACACACACACACTGACTGCTCTCTCACACACACACACTGACTGCTCTCTCTCACACACACACTGACTGCTCTCTCTCACACACACACTGACTGCTCTCACACACACACACACTGTCTGCTCTCTCTCTGTCACACACACACACCGACTGCTCTCTCACACACACACATACTGACTGCTCTCTGACACACAAACACACTGACTGCTCTCACAAACACACACACTGACTGCTATAATAATAATAATCGTTGCATTTGTCATTGTGCTTTTCACGTCGGGAGGACGTCCCAAAGTGCTTCACAGAACACACTGTAAAGTGAATTGACTGTATATTTGCGGGCGAACGCGGCTGCCAATTACACACAGCAACGTCCCTGCGACTGTACAGTCGCAGCTTGAAAATGAAATTGAAAATGACCTCAAAATGAAAAATTCAACTCAGGTCTCTCACTTGAAAAGCGTGTGCTCTAACCACTGAGCCACAGGACTCAGTGCTGTCTCACACACACACACTGACTGCTCTACAATACACTCACGCACTGACTGCTCTCTCTCACGCACACACACTGACTGCTCTCTCACACAATCACACTGACTAATCTCTCTCACACACTGACTGCTCTCTCACACACAAACACTGACTGATATCTCTCTCTCTCTCACACACACACTGACTGCTCTTACAAACACACACACTGACTGCTCTCCAATACACTCACACACTGACTGCTCTCTCTCTCACACACACACTGACTAATCTCTCTCACACACACACTGACTGCTCTCTCTCTCACACACACATACACCGACTGCTCTCTCTCACACACACACTGACTGCTCTCTCTCACACACACACTGACTGCTCTCTCTCACACACACACTGACTGCTCTCTCTCACACACACACACTGTCTGCTCTCTCTCTGTCACACACACACACCGACTGCTCTCATTCACACACGAACGCTAACTGCTCTGTCTCTCACACACACACATACTGACTGCTCTCTGACACACAAACACACTGACTGCTCTCACAAACACACACACTGACTGCTATAATAATAATAATCGTTGCATTTGACATTGTGCTTTTCACGTCGGGAGGACGTCCAAAGTGCTTCACAGAACACACTGTAAAGTGAATTGACTGTATATTTGCGGGCGAACGCGCGCAGCCAATTACACACAGCAACGTCCCTGCGACTGTACAGTCGCAGCTTGAAAATGAAATTGAAAATGACCTCAAAATGAAAAATTCAACTCAGGTCTCTCACTTGAAAAGCGTGTGCTCTAACCAATGAGCCACAGGACTCAGTGCTGTCTCACACACACACACTGACTGCTCTACAATACACTCACGCACTGACTGCTCTCTCTCACGCACACACACTGACTGCTCTCTCACACACACACACTGACTGATATCTCTCTCTCTCTCTCTCTCACACACACACTGACTGCTCTTACAAACACACACGCCGACTGCGCTATCACACACACAAACTGACTGCTCTCTCTCTCTCTCACACAAACACACCGACTGCTCTCTCTCACACACTCACTGACTGCTATCTCACACACACACACACTGACTGCTCTCTCTCTCTCACACACATACACCGACTGCTCTCTCTCACACACACACTGACTGCTATCTCTCACACACACACTCACACACACACTGACTGCTCTCTCTCACACACACACTGACTGCTCTCTCTCACACACACACTGACTGCTCTCTCTCAGACACACACACACACTGACTGTTCTTTCACACACACACACACTGACTAATCTCTCTCACACACACATTGACTGCTCTCTCTCGCACACACAAACTGACTGCTCTCTCTCACACACACACTGACTGCTCTCTCACACACACACTGACTGCTCTCCACACACACACACATATTGACTGCTCTCTCTCACACACACACACACTGACTGCTCTCCCTCACACAGACACTGACTGCTCTCTCTCTCTCACACACACACACAGACTGCTCTCTCTCACACACACATACTGAATGCTCTCTCTCTCACAAACACACACCGACTGCTCTCTCTCACACACTCACTGACTGCTATCTCACACACACGCACTCACTGACTGCTCTCACAAACACACACACTGACTGCTATAATAATAATAATAAGCCTTGCATTTGATATAGCGCTTTTCACGTCGGGAGGACGTCCAAACTGCTTCACAGAACACACTGTCAAGTGAATTGACTGTATATTTGCGGACATACGCGGCAGCCAATTGCACACAGCAACGCCCCTGCAACTGTACAGTCGCAGCTTGAAAATGAAAATGACCTCAGAATGAAAATTCAACTCAGGTCTCTCACTTGAAAAGCGTGTGCTTTAACCACTGAGCCACAGAACTCAGTGTTGTCTCTCACACACAACTGACTGCTCTCCAATACACTCACACACTGACTGCTCTCACACACACACACTGACTGCTCTTTCAAACACACACTGACTGCTCTCTCACATAAAAACACTGACTGATCTCTCTCTCACACACATACACCGACTGCTCTCTGTCACACACACACTGACTGCTCAATCTCACACACACACTGACTGCTCTCTCTCACACACACACTGACTGCTCTCTCTCACACACACACTGACTGCTCTCTCTCTCACACACACTGACTGCTCTATCTCACACACACACTGACTGCTCTCTCTCACACACACACTGACTGCTCTCTCTCACAGACACACTGACTGCTCTCTCTCTCACACACATACACCGACTGCTCTCTCTCAAACACACACTGACTGCTCTCTCTCACACACACACTGACTGCTCCCCCTCACACACACACTGACTGCTCTCTCTCTCTCTCACACACACACACCGACTGCTCTCTCTCACACACTCACTGACTGCTATCTCACACACACACACTGACTGCTCTCACAAACACACACACCACTGACTGCTATAATAATAATAATCATCCTTGCATTTGATATAGCGCTTTTCACGTCGGGAGGACGTCCCAAAGTGCTTCACAGAACACACTGTAAAGTGAATTGACTGTATATTTGCGGGCGAACGCGCAGCCAATTGCACACAGCAACATCCCTGCGACTGTACAGTCGCAGCTTCAAAATCAAAATGACCTCAGAATGAAAAATTCAACTCAGGTCTCTCACTTGAAAAGCGTGTGCTCTAACCACTGAGCCACAGGTCTCAGTGCTGTCTCTCACACACACACTGACTGCTCTCCAACCACTCACACACTGATGCTCTCACACTCACACACTGACTGCTCTCTCACACACACACTGACTGCTCTCGCACACACACACACTGACTGCTCTCTCTCTCTCTCACACATACACCGACTGCTCTCTCACACACACACACTGACTTCTCTCACACACACACACACTGACTGCTCTCTCACACCCACACTGACTGCTCTCTCACACACACACTGACTGCTCTCTCACACACTCACACTGACTGCTCTCTCACACACACACACTGACTGCTCTCTCTCACACACACACTGACTGCTCTCTCACACACACACACACTGTCTGCTCTCTCTCTGTCACACACACACACCGACTGCTCTCACTAACACACGAACGCTGACTGCGCTGTCTCTCACACACACACATACTGACTGCTCTCTGACACACAAACACACTGACTGCTCTCACAAACACACACACTGACTGCTATAATAATAATAATCGTTGCATTTGACATTGTGCTTTTCACGTCGGGAGGACGTCCCAAAGTGCTTCACAGAACACACTGTAAAGTGAATTGACTGTATATTTGCGGGCGAACGCGGCAGCCAATTACACACAGCAACGTCCCTGCGACTGTACAGTCGCAGCTTGAAAATGAAATTGAAAATGACCTCAAAATGAAAAATTCAACTCAGGTCTCTCACTTGAAAAGCGTGTGCTCTAACCACTGAGCCACAGGATTCAGTGCTGTCTCACACACACACACTGACTGCTCTACAATACACTCACGCACTGACTGCTCTCTCTCACACACACACTGACTGCTCTCTCTCACGCACACACGCTGACTGCTCCCTCACACAATCACACTGACTAATCTCTCTCACACACTGACTGCTCTCTCACACACAAACACTGACTGATATCTCTCTCTCTCTCACACACACACTGACTGCTCTTACAAACACACACACTGACTGCTCTCCAATACACTCACACACTGACTGCTCTCTCTCTCACACACACACTGAATGCGCTCTCACACACACACACTGACTGCTCTCTCTCTCACACACACACACCGACTGCTCTCTCACACACACACACCGACTGCTCTCTCTCACACACTCACTGACTGCTATCTCACACACACACTCACTGACTGTTCTCACAAACACACACACTGACTGCTATAATAATAATAATAAGCATTGCATTTGATATAGCGCTTTTCACGTCGGGAGGACGTCCCAAAGTGCTTCACAGAACACACTGTAAAGTGAATTGACTGTATATTTGCGGGCGTACGCGGCAGCAAATTGCACACAGCAACCTCCCTGCGACTGTACAGTCGCAGCTTGAAAATGAAAATGACCTCAAAATGAAAAACTCAAATCAGGTCTCTCAATTGAAAAGCGTGTGCTCTACCGACTGAGCCACAGGACTCAGTGCTGTCTCACACACACACACTGACTGCTCTCCAATACACTCACGCACTGACTGCTCTCTCACACAAACACACACTGACTGCTCTCTCTCACAATCACACTGACTAATCTCTCTCACACACTGACTGCTCTCTCACACACACAGACTGACTGCTCTCTCACACACACTGACTGCTCTCACAGACACACACACTGACTGCTCTCACACAAACACACACACACTGACTGCTCTCTCTCACACACACACACACTGACTGCTCTCTCTCACACACACACTGACTGCTATCTCACACACACTGACTGCTCTCTCTCACACACACACACTGACTACTCTCTCACACACACACACACACTGACTGCTCTCTCACACACACACACACTGACTGCTCTCTCTCACACACACACACACTGACTGCTCTCCCTCACATACACACTGACTGCTCTCTCTCTCTCACACACACCACCGACTGCTCTCTCTCACACACACAGACTGACTGCTCTCTCTCTCACACATACACACCGACTGCTCTCTCTCACACACTCACTGACTGCTATCTCACACACACACACACTGACTGCTCTCACAAACACACACACTGACTGCTATAATAATAATAATCATCCTTGCATTTGATATAGCGCTTTTCACGTCGGGAGGACGTCCCAAAGTGCTTCACAGAACACACTGTAAAGTGAATTGACTGTATATTTGCGGGCGAAAGCGCAGCCAATTGCACACAGCAACATCCTTGCGACTGTACAGTCGCAGCTTCAAAATCAAAATGACCTCAGAATGAAAAATTCAACTCAGGTCTCTCACTTGAAAAGCGTGTGCTCTAACCACTGAGCCACAGGACTCAGTGCTGTCTCTCACACACACACTGACTGCTCTCAAACACACTCACACACTGACTGCTCTCTCACACACACACTGACTGCTCTCTCACACACACACACTGACTGCTCTCTCTCTCTCACACATACACCGACTGCTCTCTCTCACACACACACTGACTGCTCTCTCTCACACACACACTGATTGCTCTCTCTCACTCCCACACTGACTACTCTCTCACACACACACACTGACTGCTCTCTCACACACACACACTGACTGCTCTCTCTCACACACACACTGACTGCTCTCTCTCACACACACACTGACTGCTCTCACACACACACACACACTGTCTGCTCTCTCTCTGTCACACACACACACCGACTGCTCTCACTAACACACGAACGCTGACTGCGCTGTCTTTCACACACACACATACTGACTGCTCTCTGACACACAAACACACTGACTGCTCTCACAAACACACACACTGACTGCTATAATAATAATAATCGTTGCATTTGTCATTGTGCTTTTCACGTCGGGAGGACGTCCCAAAGTGCTTCACAGAACACACTGTAAAGTGAATTGACTGTATATTTGCGGGCGAACGCGGCTGCCAATTACACACAGCAACGTCCCTGCGACTGTACAGTCGCAGCTTGAAAATGAAATTGAAAATGACCTCAAAATGAAAAATTCAACTCAGGTCTCTCACTTGAAAAGCGTGTGCTCTAACCACTGAGCCACAGGACTCAGTGCTGTCTCACACACACACACTGACTGCTCTACAATACACTCACGCACTGACTGCTCTCTCTCACGCACACACGCTGACTGCTCTCTCACACAATCACACTGACTAATCTCTCTCACACACTGACTGCTCTCTCACACACAAACACTGACTGATATCTCTCTCTCTCTCACACACACACTGACTGCTCTTACAAACACACACACTGACTGCTCTCCAATACACTCACACACTGACTGCTCTCTCTCTCACACACACACTGAATGCTCTCTCACACACACACTGACTGCTCTCTCTCTCACACACACATACACCGACTGCTCTCTCTCACACACACACTGACTGCTCTCTCTCACACACACACTGACTGATCTCTCTCACACACACACTGACTGCTCTCTCTCACACACACACACTGTCTGCTCTCTCTCTGTCACACACACACACCGACTGCTCTCATTCACACACGAACGCTAACTGCTCTGTCTCTCACACACACACATACTGACTGCTCTCTGACACACAAACACACTGACTGCTCTCACAAACACACACACTGACTGCTATAATAATAATAATCGTTGCATTTGACATTGTGCTTTTCACGTCGGGAGGACGTCCCAAAGTGCTTCACAGAACACACTGTAAAGTGAATTGACTGTATATTTGCGGGCGAACGCGGCAGCCAATTACACACAGCAACGTCCCTGCGACTGTACAGTCGCAGCTTGAAAATGAAATTGAAAATGACCTCAAAATGAAAAATTCAACTCAGGTCTCTCACTTGAAAAGCGTGTGCTCTAACCAATGAGCCACAGGACTCAGTGCTGTCTCACACACACACACTGACTGCTCTACAATACACTCACGCACTGACTGCTCTCTCTCACGCACACACACTGACTGCTCTCTCACACACACACACTGACTGATATCTCTCTCTCTCTCTCACACACACACACACTGTCTGCTCTCTCACACACACACGCCGACTGCGCTCTCACACACACAAACTGACTGCTCTCTCTCTCTCTCACACAAACACACCGACTGCTCTCTCTCACACACTCACTGACTGCTATCTCACACACACACACACTGACTGCTCTCTCTCTCTCACACACATACACCGACTGCTCTCTCTCACACACACACTGACTGCTATCTCTCACACACACACTGACTGCTCTATCTCACACACACACTGACTGCTCTCTCTCACACACACACTGACTGCTCTCTCTCACACACACACTGACTGCTCTCTCTCAGACACACACACACTGACTGTTCTTTCACACACACACACGCTGACTAATCTCTCTCACACACACACTGACTGCTCTCTCTCTCGCACACACAAACTGACTGCTCTCTCTCACCCACACACTGACTACTCTCTCACAAACAAACACACACTGACTGCTCTCTCACACACACACATATTGACTGCTCTCTCTCACACACACACACACTGACTGCTCTCCCTCACACAGACACTGACTGCTCTCTCTCTCTCACACACACACACAGACTGCTCTCTCTCACACACACAGACTGAATGCTCTCTCTCTCACAAAAACACACCGACTGCTCTCTCTCACACACTCACTGACTGCTATCTCACACACGCACTCACTGACTGCTCTCACAAACACACACACTGACTGCTATAATAATAATAATAAGCCTTGCATTTGATATAGCGCTTTTCACGTCGGGAGGACGTCCCAAACTGCTTCACAGAACACACTGTCAAGTGAATTGACTGTATATTTGCGGGCATACGCGGCAGCCAATTGCACACAGCAACGCCCCTGCAACTGTACAGTCGCAGCTTGAAAATGAAAATGACCTCAGAATGAAAAATTCAACTCAGGTCTCTCACTTGAAAAGCGTGTGCTTTAACCACTGAGCCACAGAACTCAGTGTTGTCTCTCACACACAACTGACTGCTCTCCAATACACTCACACACTGACTGCTCTCACACACACACACTGACTGCTCTTTCAAACACACACTGACTGCTCTCTCACATAAAAAACACTGACTGATCTCTCTCTCTCACACACATACACCGACTGCTCTCTGTCACACACACACTGACTGCTCAATCTCACACACACACTGACTGCTCTCTCTCACACACACACTGACTGCTCTCTCTCACACACACACTGACTGCTCTCTCTCTCACACACACTGACTGCTCTATCTCACACACACACTGACTGCTCTCTCTCACACACACACTGACTGCTCTCTCTCACAGACACACTGACTGCTCTCTCTCTCACACACATACACCGACTGCTCTCTCTCAAACACACACTGACTGCTCTCTCTCACACACACACTGACTGCTCCCCCTCACACACACACTGACTGCTCTCTCTCTCTCTCACACACACACACCGACTGCTCTCTCTCACACACTCACTGACTGCTATCTCACACACACACACTGACTGCTCTCACAAACACACACACACTGACTGCTATAATAATAATAATCATCCTTGCATTTGATATAGCGCTTTTCACGTCGGGAGGACGTCCCAAAGTGCTTCACAGAACACACTGTAAAGTGAATTGACTGTATATTTGCGGGCGAACGCGCAGCCAATTGCACACAGCAACATCCCTGCGACTGTACAGTCGCAGC
The DNA here is from genome assembly GCF_018977255.1 of Callorhinchus milii. NCBI lineage: Eukaryota > Metazoa > Chordata > Chondrichthyes > Chimaeriformes > Callorhinchidae > Callorhinchus > Callorhinchus milii. The sequence continues at coordinate 23,855 of NW_024705488.1, read as the reverse complement.
TTCAAAATCAAAATGACCTCAGAATGAAAAATTCAACTCAGGTCTCTCACTTGAAAAGCGTGTGCTCTAACCACTGAGCCACAGGTCTCAGTGCTGTCTCTCACACACACACTGACTGCTCTCAAACACACTCACACACTGACTGCTCTCTCACACACACACTGACTGCTCTCGCACACACACACACTGACTGCTCTCTCTCTCTCTCACACATACACCGACTGCTCTCTCTCACACACACACTGACTGCTCTCTCTCACACACACACTGATTGCTCTCTCTCACTCCCACACTGACTGCTCTCTCACACACACACTGACTGCTCTCTCACACACGCACACTGACTGCTCTCTCTCACACACACACTGACTGCTCTCTCTCACACACACACTGACTGCTCTCTCACACACACACACACTGTCTGCTCTCTCTCTGTCACACACACACACCGACTGCTCTCACTAACACACGAACGCTGACTGCGCTGTCTCTCACACACACACATACTGACTGCTCTCTGACACACAAACACACTGACTGCTCTCACAAACACACACACTGACTGCTATAATAATAATAATCGTTGCATTTGACATTGTGCTTTTCACGTCGGGAGGACGTCCCAAAGTGCTTCACAGAACACACTGTAAAGTGAATTGACTGTATATTTGCGGGCGAACGCGGCAGCCAATTACACACAGCAACGTCCCTGCGACTGTACAGTCGCAGCTTGAAAATGAAATTGAAAATGACCTCAAAATGAAAAATTCAACTCAGGTCTCTCACTTGAAAAGCGTGTGCTCTAACCACTGAGCCACAGGATTCAGTGCTGTCTCACACACACACACTGACTGCTCTACAATACACTCACGCACTGACTGCTCTCTCTCACACACACACTGACTGCTCTCTCTCACGCACACACGCTGACTGCTCCTCACACAATCACACTGACTAATCTCTCTCACACACTGACTGCTCTCTCACACACACACTGACTGATATCTCTCTCTCTCTCACACACACACTGACTGCTCTTACAAACACACACACTGACTGCTCTCCAATACACTCACACACTGACTGCTCTCTCTCTCACACACACACTGAATGCGCTCTCACACACACACACTGACTGCTCTCTCTCTCACACACACACACCGACTGCTCTCTCACACACACACACCGACTGCTCTCTCTCACACATCACTGACTGCTATCTCACACACACACTCACTGACTGTTCTCACAAACACACACACTGACTGCTATAATAATAATAATAAGCATTGCATTTGATATAGCGCTTTTCACGTCGGGAGGACGTCCCAAAGTGCTTCACAGAACACACTGTAAAGTGAATTGACTGTATATTTGCGGGCGTACGCGGCAGCAAATTGCACACAGCAACCTCCCTGCGACTGTACAGTCGCAGCTTGAAAATGAAAATGACCTCAAAATGAAAAACTCAAATCAGGTCTCTCAATTGAAAAGCGTGTGCTCTACCGACTGAGCCACAGGACTCAGTGCTGTCTCACACACACACACTGACTGCTCTCCAATACACTCACGCACTGACTGCTCTCTCACACAAACACACACTGACTGCTCTCTCTCACACACACACAGACTGACTGCTCTCTCACACACACTGACTGCTCTCACAGACACACACACTGACTGCTCTCACACAAACACACACACACTGACTGCTCTCTCTCACACACACACACACTGACTGCTCTCTCTCACACACACACTGACTGCTATCTCACACACACTGACTACTCTCTCTCACACACACACTGACTACTCTCTCACAAACACACACACACTGACTGCTCTCTCACACACACACACACTGACTGCTCTCTCTCACACACACACACACTGACTGCTCTCCCTCACATACACACTGACTGCTCTCTCTCTCTCACACACACACGTCGACTGCTCTCTCTCACACACACAAACTGACTGCTCTCTCTCTCTCACACACTCACTGACTGCTATCTCACACACACACACACTGTCTGCTCTCACAAACACACACACACTGACTGCTATAATAATAATAATCATCCTTGCATTTGATATAGCGCTTTTCACGTCGGGAGGACGTCCCAAAGTGCTTCACAGAACACACTGTAAAGTGAATTGACTGTATATTTGCGGGCGAAAGCGCAGCCAATTGCACACAGCAACATCCTTGCGACTGTACAGTCGCAGCTTCAAAATCAAAATGACCTCAGAATGAAAAATTCAACTCAGGTCTCTCACTTGAAAAGCGTGTGCTCTAACCACTGAGCCACAGGACTCAGTGCTGTCTCTCACACACACACTGACTGCTCTCAAACACACTCACACACTGACTGCTCTCTCACACACACACTGACTGCTCTCTCACACACACACACTGACTGCTCTCTCTCTCTCACACATACACCGACTGCTCTCTCTCACACACACACTGACTGCTCTCTCTCACACACACACTGATTGCTCTCTCTCACTCCCACACTGACTACTCTCTCACACACACACACTGACTGCTCTCTCACACACACACACTGACTGCTCTCTCTCACACACACACTGACTGCTCTCTCACACACACACTGACTGCTCTCACACACACACACACACTGTCTGCTCTCTCTCTGTCACACACACACACCGACTGCTCTCACTAACACACGAACGCTGACTGCGCTGTCTTTCACACACACACATACTGACTGCTCTCTGACACACAAACACACTGACTGCTCTCACAAACACACACACTGACTGCTATAATAATAATAATCGTTGCATTTGTCATTGTGCTTTTCACGTCGGGAGGACGTCCCAAAGTGCTTCACAGAACACACTGTAAAGTGAATTGACTGTATATTTGCGGGCGAACGCGGCTGCCAATTACACACAGCAACGTCCCTGCGACTGTACAGTCGCAGCTTGAAAATGAAATTGAAAATGACCTCAAAATGAAAAATTCAACTCAGGTCTCTCACTTGAAAAGCGTGTGCTCTAACCACTGAGCCACAGGACTCAGTGCTGTCTCACACACACACACTGACTGCTCTACAATACACTCACGCACTGACTGCTCTCTCTCACGCACACACGCTGACTGCTCTCTCACACAATCACACTGACTAATCTCTCTCACACACTGACTGCTCTCTCACACACAAACACTGACTGATATCTCTCTCTCTCTCACACACACACTGACTGCTCTTACAAACACACACACTGACTGCTCTCCAATACACTCACACACTGACTGCTCTCTCTCTCACACACACACTGAATGCTCTCTCACACACACACTGACTGCTCTCTCTCTCAAACACACACACACCGACTGCTCTCTCTCACGCACACACTGACTGCTCTCTCTCACACACACACTGACTGCTTTCTCTCACACACACACTGACTGCTCTCTCTCACCCACACACACTGACTGCTCTCCAATACACTCACACACTGACTGCTCTCTCACACACACACACACACTGACTAATCTCTCTCACACACACACTGACTGCTTTCTCTCTCACACACACAAACTGACTGCTCTCTCTCTCACACACACACTGACTACTCTCTCACAAACACACACACACTGACTGCTCTCACACACACACACACTGACTGCTCTCTCTCACACACACACACACTGACTGCTCTCCCTCACACACACACTGACTGCTCTCTCTCTCTCACACACACACATCGACTGCTCTCTCTCACACACACAGACTGACTGCTCTCTCTCTCACACACACACACCGACTGCTCTCTCTCACACACTCACTGACTGCTATCTCACACACGCACTCACTGACTGCTCTCACAAACACACACACTGACTGCTATAATAATAATAAGCCTTGCATTTGATATAGCGCTTTTCACGTCGGGAGGACGTCCCAAACTGCTTCACAGAACACACTGTCAAGTGAATTGACTGTATATTTGCGGGCGTACGCGGCAGCCAATTGCACACAGCAACGCCCCTGCAACTGTACAGTCGCAGCTTGAAAATGAAAATGACTTCAGAATGAAAATTTCAACTCAGGTCTCTCACTTGAAAAGCGTGTGCTTGAACCACTGAGCCACAGGACTCAGGGTTGTTTCTCACACACACACTGACTGCTCTCCAATACAATCACACACTGACTGCTCTCACACACACACTGACTGCTCTCTCACACACACACTGACTGCTCTCTCACACACACACTGACTGCTCTCTCTCTCACACACATACACCGACTGCTCTCTCACACACACACACTGACTGCTCTCTGTCTCTCACACAAACACCGACTGCTCTCTCTCACACACACACTGACTGCTCTCTCTCACACACACACACTGACTGCTCTCTCACACACACACACTGACTGCTCTCTCTCACACACACACTGACTGCTCTCTCTCACACACACACTAACTGCTCTCTCACACACACACACACACACTGACTGCTCTCACTAACACACGAACGCTGACTGCTCTCTCTCTCACACACACACATACTGACTGCTCTCTGACACACACACACACACACGGACTGCTCTCACAAACACACACACTGACTGCTATAATAATAATAATCGTTGCATTTGACATTGTGCTTTTCACGTCGGGAGGACGTCCCAAAGTGCTTCACAGAACACACTGTAAAGTGAATTGACTGTATATTTGCGGGCGAACGCGGCAGCCAATTACACACAGCAACGTCCCTGCGACTGTACAGTCGCAGCTTGAAAATGAAATTGAAAATGACCTCAAAATGAAAAATTCAACTCAGGTCTCTCACTAGAAAAGCGTGTGCTCTAACCACTGAGCCACAGGACTCAGTGCTGTCTCACACACACACACTGACTGCTCTACAATACACTCACGCACTGACTGCCCTCTCTCACGCACACACGCTGACTGCTCTCTCACACAATCACACTGACTAATCTCTCTCACACACTGACTGCTCTCTCACACACAAACACTGACTGATATCTCTCTCTCTCTCACACACACACTGACTGCTCTTACAAACACACACACTGACTGCTCTCCAATACACTCACACACTGACTGCTCTCTTTCTCACACACACACTGAATGCTCTCTCACACACACACACTGACTGCTCTCTCTCTCTCACACACACACACCGACTGCTCTCTCTCACGCACACACTGACTGCTCTCTCTCACACACACACTGACTGCTTTCTCTCACACACACACTGACTGCTCTCTCTCACACACACACACTGACTGCTCTCCAATACACTCACACACTGACTGCTCTCTCACACACACACACACACACACTGACTAATCTCTCTCACACACACACTGACTGCTTTCTCTCACACACACACTGACTGCTCTCTCTCTCACACACACACTGACTGCTCTCTCTCTCACACACACAAACTGACTGCTCTCTCTCTCTCACACACACACTGACTACTCTCTCACAAACACACACACACTGACTGCTCTCTCACACACACCCACACTGACTGCTCTCTCTCACACACACACACTGACTGCTCTCCCTCACACACACACTGACTGCTCTCTCTCTCTCTCACACACACACCGACTGCTCTCTCTCACACACACAGACTGACTGCTCTCTCTCTCACACACACACACCGACTGCTCTCTCTCACACACTCACTGACTGCTATCTCACACACGCACTCACTGACTGCTCTCACAAACACACACACTGACTGCTATAATAATAATAAGCCTTGCATTTGATATAGCGCTTTTCACGTCGGGAGGACGTCCCAAACTGCTTCACAGAACACACTGTCAAGTGAATTGACTGTATATTTGCGGGCGTACGCGGCAGCCAATTGCACACAGCAACGCCCCTGCAACTGTACAGTCGCAGCTTGAAAATGAAAATGACCTCAGAATGAAAAATTCAACTCAGGTCTCTCACTTGAAAAGCGTGTGCTTGAACCACTGAGCCACGGGACTCAGTGTTGTTTCTCACACACTGACTGCTCTCCAATACACTCACACACTGACTGCTCTCACACACACACTGACTGCTCTCTCACACACACACTGACTGCTCTCTCACACACACACTGACTGCTCTCTCTCTCTCACACACATACACCGACTGCTCTCTCACACACACACACTGACTGCTCTCTCTCTCTCACACAAACACCGACTTCTCTCTCTCACACACACACTGACTGCTCTCTCTCACACACACACTGATTGCTCTCTCTCACTCCCACACTGACTGCTCTCTCACACACACACTGACTGCTCTCTCACACACACACACTGACTGCTCTCTCTCACACACACACTGACTGCTCTCTCTCACACACACACTGACTGCTCTCTCACACACACACACTGTCTGCTCTCTCTCTGTCACACACACACACCGACTGCTCTCACTAACACACGAACGCTGACTGCGCTGTCTCTCACACACACACACACTGACTGCTCTCCAATACACTCACACACTGACTGCTCTCTCTCTCACACACACACTGAATGCTCTCTCACACACACACACTGACTGCTCTCTCTCTCTCACACAGACACACCGACTGCTCTCTCTCACGCACACACTGACTGCTCTCTCTCACACACACACTGACTGCTTTCTCTCACACACACACTGACTGCTCTCTCTCACACACACACACTGACTGCTCTCCAATACACTCACACACTGACTGCTCTCTCACACACACACACACACTGACTAATCTCTCTCACACACACACTGACTGCTCTCTCACACACACAAACTGACTGCTCTCTCTCTCACACACACACTGACTACTCTCTCACAAACACACACACACTGACTGCTCTCTCACACACACTGACTGCTCTCTCTCACACACACACACTGACTGCTCTCCCTCACACACACACTGACTGCTCTCTCTCTCTCACACACACACACCGACTGCTCTCTCTCACACACACAGACTGACTGCTCTCTCTCTCTCACACACACACCGACTGCTCTCTCTCACACACTCACTGACTTATCTCACACACGCACTCACTGACTGCTCTCACAAACACACACACTGACTGCTATAATAATAATAAGCCTTGCATTTGATATAGCGCTTTTCACGTCGGGAGGACGTGCCAAACTGCTTCACAGAACACACTGTCAAGTGAATTGACTGTATATTTGCGGGCGTACTCGGCAGCCAATTGCACACAGCAACGCCCCTGCAACTGTACAGTCGCAGCTTGAAAATGAAAATGACCTCAGAATGAAAAATTCAACTCAGGTCTCTCACTTGAAAAGCGTGTGCTCTCACCACTGAGCCACAGGACTCAGTGCTGTCTCACACACACACACTGACTGCTCTACAATACACTCACGCACTGACTGCTCTCTCTCACGCACACACACTGACTGCTCTCTCACACAATCACACTGACTAATCTCTCTCACACACTGACTGCTCTCTCACACACAAACACTGACTGATATCTCTCTCTCTCTCACACACACACTGACTGCTCTCCAATACACTCACACACTGACTGCTCTCTCTCTCTCACACACACTGAATGATCTCTCACACACACACACACTGACTGCTCTCTCTCTAACACACACACACACCGACTGCTCTCTCTCACGCACACACTGACTGCTCTCTCTCACACACACACTGACTGCTTTCTCTCACACACACACTGACTGCTCTCTCTCACACACACACACTGACTGCTCTCCAATACACTCACACACTGACTGCTCTCTCACACACACACACACTGACTAATCTCTCTCACACACACACTGACTGCTCTGACAAACACACACACTGACTGCTCTCCAATACACTCACACACTGACTGCTCTCTCTCTCACACACACACTGAATGCTCTCTCACACACACACACTGACTGCTCTCTCTCTCTCACACACACACACCGACTGCTCTCTCTCACGCACACACTGACTGCTCTCTCTCACACACACACTGACTGCTTTCTCTCACACACACACTGACTGCTCTCTCTCACACACACATTGACTGCTCTCTCTCTCTCACACACACAAACTGACTGCTCTCTCTCTCACATACACACTGACTACTCTCTCACAAACACACACACACTGACTGCTCTCTCACACACACACACACTGACTGCTCTCTCTCACACACACACACTGACTGCTCTCCCTCACACACACACTGACTGCTCTCTCTCTCTCACACACACACACCGACTGCTCTCTCTCACACACACAGACTGACTGCTCTCTCTCTCACACACACACACCGACTGCTCTCTCTCACACACTCACTGACTGCTATCTCACACACGCACTCACTGACTGCTCTCACAAACACACACACTGACTGCTATAATAATATTAATAATCCTTGCATTTGATATAGCGCTTTTCACGTCGGGAGGACGTCCCAAACTGCTTCACAGAACACACTGTCACGGAATTGACTGTATATTTGCGGGCGTACGCGGCAGCCAATTGCACACAGCAACGCCCCTGCAACTGTACAGTCGCAGCTTGAAAATGAAAATGACCTCAGAATGAAAAATTCAACTCAGATCTCTCACTTGAAAAGCGTGTGCTTTAACCATTGAGCCACAGGACTCAGTGTTGTTTCTCACACACACACTGACTGCTCTCCAATACACTCACACACTGACTGCTCTCACACACACACTGACTGCTCTCTCTCACACACACTGAATGATCTCTCACACACACACACACTGACTGCTCTCTCTCTAACACACACACACACCGACTGCTCTCTCTCACGCACACACTGACTGCTCTCTCTCACACACACACTGACTGCTTTCTCTCACACACACACTGACTGCTCTCTCTCACACACACACACTGACTGCTCTCCAATACACTCACACACTGACTGCTCTCTCACACACACACACACTGACTAATCTCTCTCACACACACACTGACTGCTCTTACAAACACACACACTGACTGCTCTCCAATACACTCACACACTGACTGCTCTCTCTCTCACACACACACTGAATGCTCTCTCACACACACACACTGACTGCTCTCTCTCTCTCACACACACACACCGACTGCTCTCTCTCACGCACACACTGACTGCTCTCTCTCACACACACACGGAATGCTCTCTCACACACACACACTGACTGCTCTCTCTCACACACACACTGACTGCTCTCTCTCTCACACACACACTGAATGCTCTCTCACACACACACACTGACTGCTCTCTCTCTCTCACACACACACACCGACTGCTCTCTCTCACGCACACACTGACTGCTTTCTCTCACACACACACTGACTGGTCTCAAAACCTTTCTCTTTGACCGAGCATTCAGCTCCCCTCTCGACTCTCTTCCTCCTCCTCGCTCCCTCCCTTCCCTCCCCTCACCCTGACCATTTCCCCACTCCTCTCTCCCTCCCTTCCCTCCCCTCACCCTGACCATTTCCCCCCTGCTCGGGTCATGACCCAACTGTGCAGCGCCTTGGGACGTCCTCCTGACGTGAAAGGCGCTCTATAAATGGAATCTTGTTGTTGTTGTTGTTGTTGCTCTCTCTCTCACACACACATTGACTGCTCTCTCTCTCACACACACAAACTGACTGCTCTCTCTCTCACAGACACACTGACTACTCTCTCACAAACACACACACACTGACTGCTCTCTCACACACACACTCACTGACTGCTCTCACAAACACACACACTGACTGCTATAATAATAATAAGCCTTGCATTTGATATAGCGCTTTTCACGTCGGGAGGACGTCCCAAACTGCTTGACAGAACACACTGTCAAGTGAATTGACTGTATATTTGCGGGCGTACGCGGCAGCCAATTGCACACAGCAACGCCCCTGCAACTGTACAGTCGCAGCTTGAAAATGAAAATGACCTCAGAATGAAAATTTCAACTCAGGTCTCTCACTTGAAAAGCGTGTGCTTGAACCACTGAGCCACAGGACTCAGGGTTGTTTCTCACACACACACTGACTGCTCTCCAATACACTCACACACTGACTGCTCTCACACACACACTGACTGCTCTCTCACACACATACACCGACTGCTCTCTCACACACACACACTGACTGCTCTCTGTCTCTCACACAAACACCGACTGCTCTCTCTCACACACACACTGACTGCTCTCTCTCACACACACACTGATTGCTCTCTCTCACTCCCACACTGACTGCTCTCTCACACACACACTGACTGCTCTCTCACACACACACACTGACTGCTCTCTCTCACACACACACTGACTGCTCTCTCTCACACACACACTGACTGCTCTCTCATACACACACACACTGTCTGCTCTCTCTCTGTCACACACACACACCGACTGCTCTCACTAACACACGAACGCTGACTGCGCTGTCTCTCACACACACACATACTGACTGCTCTCTGACACAGAAACACACTGACTGCTCTCACAAACACACACACTGACTGCTATAATAATAATAATCGTTGCATTTGACATTGTGCTTTTCACGTCGGGAGGACGTCCCAAAGTGCTTCACAGAACACACTGTAAAGTGAATTGACTGTATATTTGCGGGCGAACGCGGCAGCCAATTACACACAGCAACGTCCCTGCGACTGTACAGTCGCAGCTTGAAAATGAAATTGAAAATGACCTCAAAATGAAAAATTCAACTCAGGTCTCTCACTAGAAAAGCGTGTGCTCTAACCACTGAGCCACAGGACTCAGTGCTGTCTCACACACACACACTGACTGCTCTACAATACACTCACGCACTGACTGCCCTCTCTCACGCACACACGCTGACTGCTCTCTCACACAATCACACTGACTAATCTCTCTCACACACTGACTGCTCTCTCACACACAAACACTGACTGATATCTCTCTCTCTCTCACACACACACTGACTGCTCTTACAAACACACACACTGACTGCTCTCCAATACACTCACACACTGACTGCTCTCTTTCTCACACACACACTGAATGCTCTCTCACACACACACACTGACTGCTCTCTCTCTCTCACACACACACACCGACTGCTCTCTCTCACGCACACACTGACTGCTCTCTCTCACACACACACTGACTGCTTTCTCTCACACACACACTGACTGCTCTCTCTCACACACACACACTGACTGCTCTCCAATACACTCACACACTGACTGCTCTCTCACACACACACACACACTGACTAATCTCTCTCACACACACACTGACTGCTCTCTCTCTCACACAACAAACTGACTGCTCTCTCTCTCACAAACACACTGACTACTCTCTCACAAACACACAGACACTGACTGCTCTCTCACACACACACACTGACTGCTCTCTCTCACACACACACACTGACTGCTCTCCCTCACACACACACTGACTGCTCTCTCTCTCTCACACACACACACCGACTGCTCTCTCTCACACACACAGACTGACTGCTCTCTCTCTCACACACACACACCGACTGCTCTCTCTCACACACTCACTGACTGCTATCTCACACACGCACTCACTGACTGCTCTCACAAACACACACACTGACTGCTATAATAATAATAAGCCTTGCATTTGATATAGCGCTTTTCACGTCGGGAGGACGTCCCAAACTGCTTCACAGAACACACTGTCAAGTGAATTGACTGTATATTTGCGGGCGTACGCGGCAGCCAATTGCACACAGCAACGCCCCTGCAACTGTACAGTCGCAGCTTGAAAATGAAAATGACCTCAGAATGAAAAATTCAACTCAGGTCTCTCACTTGAAAAGCGTGTGCTTGAACCACTGAGCCACGGGACTCAGTGTTGTTTCTCACACACACTGACTGCTCTCCAATACACTCACACACTGACTGCTCTCACACACACACTGACTGCTCTCTCACACACACACTGACTGCTCTCTCACACACACACTGACTGCTCTCTCTCTCTCACACACATACACCGACTGCTCTCTCACACACACACACTGACTGCTCTCTCTCTCTCACACAAACACCGACTGCTCTCTCTCACACACACACTGACTGCTCTCTCTCACACACACACTGATTGCTCTCTCTCACCCGCACACACTGACTGCTCTCTCACACACACACTGACTGCTCTCTCACACACACACACTGACTGCTCTCTCTCACACACACACTGACTGCTCTCTCTCACACACACACTGACTGCTCTCTCACACACACACACACTGTCTGCTCTCTCTCTGTCACACACACACACCGACTGCTCTCACTAACACACGAACGCTGACTGCGCTGTCTCTCACACACACACACACTGATTGCTCTCCAATACACTCACACACTGACTGCTCTCTCTCTCACACACACACTGAATGCTCTCTCACACACACACACTGACTGCTCTCTCTCTCTCACACAGACACACCGACTGCTCTCTCTCACACACACAGACTGACTGCTCTCTCTCTCACACACACACACCGACTGCTCTCTCTCACACACTCACTGACTGCTATCTCACACACGCACTCACTGACTGCTCTCACAAACACGCACACTGACTGCTATAATAATATTAATAATCCTTGCATTTGATATAGCGCTTTTCACGTCGGGAGGACGTCCCAAACTGCTTCACAGAACACACTGTCACGGAATTGACTGTATATTTGCGGGCGTACGCGGCAGCCAATTGCACACAGCAACGCCCCTGCAACTGTACAGTCGCAGCTTGAAAATGAAAATGACCTCAGAATGAAAAATTCAACTCAGATCTCTCACTTGAAAAGCGTGTGCTTTAACCATTGAGCCACAGGACTCAGTGTTGTTTCTCACACACACACTGACCGCTCTCCAATACACTCACACACTGACTGCTCTCACACACACACTGACTGCTCTCTCTCACACACACTGAATGATCTCTCACACACACACACACTGACTGCTCTCTCTCTAACACACACACACACCGACTGCTCTCTCTCACGCACACACTGACTGCTCTCTCTCACACACACACTGACTGCTTTCTCTCACACACACACTGACTGCTCTCTCTCACACACACACACTGACTGCTCTCCAATACACTCACACACTGACTGCTCTCTCACACACACACACACTGACTAATCTCTCTCACACACACACTGACTGCTCTTACAAACAAACACACTGACTGCTCTCCAATACACTCACACACTGACTGCTCTCTCTCTCACACACACACTGAATGCTCTCTCACACACACACACTGACTGCTCTCTCTCTCTCACACACACACACCGACTGCTCTCTCTCACGCACACACTGACTGCTCTCTCTCACACACACACTGACTGCTTTCTCTCACACACACACTGACTGCTCTCTCTCTCACACACACATTGACTGCTCTCTCTCTCACACACACAAACTGACTGCTCTCTCTCTCACATACACACTGACTACTCTCTCACAAACACACACACACTGACTGCTCTCTCACACACACACACACTGACTGCTCTCTCTCACACACACACACTGACTGCTCTCCCTCACACACACACTGACTGCTCTCTCTCTCTCACACACACACACCGACTGCTCTCTCTCACACACACAGACTGACTGCTCTCTCTCTCACACACACACACCGACTGCTCTCTCTCACACACTCACTGACTGCTATCTCACACACGCACTCACTGACTGCTCTCACAAACACACACACTGACTGCTATAATAATACTAATAATCATTGCATTTGATATAGCGCTTTTCACGTCGGGAGGACGTCCCAAACTGCTTCACAGAACACACTGTCACGGAATTGACTGTATATTTGCGGGCGTACGCGGCAGCCAATTGCACACAGCAACGCCCCTGCAACTGTACAGTCGCAGCTTGAAAATGAAAATGACCTCAGAATGAAAAATTCAACTCAGATCTCTCACTTGAAAAGCGTGTGCTTTAACCATTGAGCCACAGGACTCAGTGTTGTTTCTCACACACACACTGACTGCTCTCCAATACACTCACACACTGACTGCTCTCACACACACACTGACTGCTCTCTCACACACACACTGACTGCTCTCTCACACACACACACCGACTGCTCTCTCTCTCTCACACACATACACCGACTGCTCTCTCTCACACACACACTGACTGCTCTCTCTCACACACACACTGACTGCTCTATCTCACACACACACTGACTGCTCTCTCTCACACACACACACTGACTGCTCTCCAATACACTCACACACTGACTGCTCTCTCACACACACACACACTGACTAATCTCTCTCACACACACACTGACTGCTCTTACAAACAAACACACTGACTGCTCTCCAATACACTCACACACTGACTGCTCTCTCTCTCACACACACACTGAATGCTCTCTCACACACACACACTGACTGCTCTCTCTCTCTCACACACACACACCGACTGCTCTCTCTCACGCACACACTGACTGCTCTCTCTCACACACACACTGACTGCTTTCTCTCACACACACACTGACTGCTCTCTCTCTCACACACACATTGACTGCTCTCTCTCTCACACACACAAACTGACTGCTCTCTCTCTCACATACACACTGACTACTCTCTCACAAACACACACACACTGACTGCTCTCTCACACACACACACACTGACTGCTCTCTCTCACACACACACACTGACTGCTCTCCCTCACACACACACTGACTGCTCTCTCCTCTCACACACACACACCGACTGCTCTCTCTCACACACACAGACTGACTGCTCTCTCTCTCACACACACACACACTGACTGCTCTCACAAACACACACACTGACTGCTATAATAATACTAATAATCATTGCATTTGATATAGCGCTTTTCACGTCGGGAGGACGTCCCAAACTGCTTCACAGAACACACTGTCACGGAATTGACTGTATATTTGCGGGCGTACGCGGCAGCCAATTGCACACAGCAACGCCCCTGCAACTGTACAGTCGCAGCTTGAAAATGAAAATGACCTCAGAATGAAAATTCAACTCAGATCTCTCACTTGAAAAGCGTGTGCTTTAACCATTGAGCCACAGGACTCAGTGTTGTTTCTCACACACACACTGACTGCTCTCCAATACACTCACACACTGACTGCTCTCACACACACACTGACTGCTCTCTCACACACACACTGACTGCTCTCTCACACACACACACCGACTGCTCTCTCTCTCTCACACACATACACCGACTGCTCTCTCTCACACACACACTGACTGCTCTCTCTCACACACACACTGACTGCTCTATCTCACACACACACTGACTGCTCTCTCTCACACACACACACTGACTGCTCTACAATACACTCACACACTGACTGCTCTCTCACACACACACACACTGACTAATCTCTCTCACACACACACTGACTGCTCTTACAAACAAACACACTGACTGCTCTCCAATACACTCACACACTGACTGCTCTCTCTCTCACACACACACTGAATGCTCTCTCACACACACACACTGACTGCTCTCTCTCTCTCACACACACACACCGACTGCTCTCTCTCACGCACACACTGACTGCTCTCTCTCACACACACACTGACTGCTTTCTCTCACACACACACTGACTGCTCTCTCTCTCACACACACATTGACTGCTCTCTCTCTCACACACACAAACTGACTGCTCTCTCTCTCACATACACACTGACTACTCTCTCACAAACACACACACACTGACTGCTCTCTCACACACACACACACACTGACTGCTCTCTCTCACACACACACACTGACTGCTCTCCCTCACACACACACTGACTGCTCTCTCTCTCTCACACACACACACCGACTGCTCTCTCTCACACACACAGACTGACTGCTCTCTCTCACACACACACACCGACTGCTCTCTCTCACACACTCACTGACTGCTATCTCACACACGCACTCACTGACTGCTCTCACAAACACACACACTGACTGCTATAATAATACTAATAATCATTGCATTTGATATAGCGCTTTTCACGTCGGGAGGACGTCCCAAACTGCTTCACAGAACACACTGTCACGGAATTGACTGTATATTTGCGGGCGTACGCGGCAGCCAATTGCACACAGCAACGCCCCTGCAACTGTACAGTCGCAGCTTGAAAATGAAAATGACCTCAGAATGAAAAATTCAACTCAGATCTCTCACTTGAAAAGCGTGTGCTTTAACCATTGAGCCACAGGACTCAGTGTTGTTTCTCACACACACACTGACTGCTCTCCAATACACTCACACACTGACTGCTCTCACACACACACTGACTGCTCTCTCACACACACACTGACTGCTCTCTCACACACACACACCGACTGCTCTCTCTCTCTCACACACATACACCGACTGCTCTCTCTCACACACACACTGACTGCTCTCTCTCACACACACACTGACTGCTCTATCTCACACACACACTGACTGCTCTCTCTCACACACACACTGACTGCTCTCTCTCACACACACACTGACTGCTATAATAATAATAAGCCTTGCATTTGATATAGCGCTTTTCACGTCGGGAGGACGTCCCAAACTGCTTCACAGAACACACTGTCAAGTGAATTGACTGTATATTTGCGGGCGTACGCGGCAGCCAATTGCACACAGCAACGCCCCTGCAACTGTACAGTCGCAGCTTGAAAATGAAAATGACCTCAGAATGAAAAATTCAACTCAGGTCTCTCACTTGAAAAGCGTGTGCTTTAACCACTGAGCCACAGGACTCAGTGTTGTTTCTCACACACACACTGACTGCTCTCCAATACACTCACACACTGACTGCTCTCACACACACACTGACTGCTCTCTCACACACACACTGACTGCTCTCTCACACACACACACTGACTGCTCTCTCTCTCTCACACACATACACCCACTGCTCCCTCACACACACACACACTGACTGCTCTCTCTCTCTCACACAAACACCGACTGCTCTCTCTCACACACACACTGACTGCTCTCTCTCACACACACACTGATTGCTCTCTCTCACTCCCACACTGACTGCTCTCTCACACACACACTGACTGCTCCCTCACACACACACCCTGACTGCTCTCTCTCACACACACACTGACTGCTCTCTCTCACACACACACTGACTGCTCTCTCACACACACACACTGTCTGCTCTCTCTCTGTCACACACACACACCGACTGCTCTCACTAACACACGAACGCTGACTGCGCTGTCTTTCACACACACACATACTGACTGCTCTCTGACACACAAACACACTGACTGCTCTCACAAACACACACACTGACTGCTATAATAATAATAATCGTTGCATTTGACATTGTGCTTTTCACGTCGGGAGGACGTCCCAAAGTGCTTCACAGAACACACTGTAAAGTGAATTGACTGTATATTTGCGGGCGTACGCGGCAGCCAATTGCACACAGCAACGCCCCTGCAACTGTACAGTCGCAGCTTGAAAATGAAAATGACCTCAGAATGAAAAATTCAACTCAGGTCTCTCACTTGAAAAGCGTGTGCTTTAACCACTGAGCCACAGGACTCAGTGTTGTCTCTCACACACACACACTGACTGCTCTCCAATACACTCACACACTGACTGCTCTCACACACACACTGACTGCTCTCTCACACACACACTGACTGCTCTCTCACACACACACTGACTGCTCTCTCTCTCTCACACACATACACCCACTGCTCCCTCACACACACACACTGACTGCTCTCTCTCTCTCACACAAACACCGACTGCTCTCTCTCACACACACACTGACTGCTCTCTCTCACACACACACTGATTGCTCTCTCTCACTCCCACACTGACTGCTCTCTCACACACACACTGACTGCTCCCTCACACACACACACTGACTGCTCTCTCTCACACACACACTGACTGCTCTCTCTCACACACACACTGACTGCTCTCTCACACACACACACTGTCTGCTCTCTCTCTGTCACACACACACACCGACTGCTCTCACTAACACACGAACGCTGACTGCGCTGTCTCTCACACACACACTACTGACTGCTCTCTGACACACAAACACACTGACTGCTCTCACAAACACACACACTGACTGCTATAATAATAATAATCGTTGCATTTGACATTGTGCTTTTCACGTCGGGAGGACGTCCCAAAGTGCTTCACAGAACACACTGTAAAGTGAATTGACTGTATATTTGCGGGCGAACGCGGCAGCCAATTACACACAGCAACGTCCCTGCGACTGTACAGTCGCAGCTTGAAAATGAAATTGAAAATGACCTCAAAATGAAAAATTCAACTCAGGTCTCTCACTTGAAAAGCGTGTGCTCTAACCACTGAGCCACAGGACTCAGTGCTGTCTCACACACACACACTGACTGCTCTACAATACACTCACGCACTGACTGCTCTCTCTCACGCACACACGCTGACTGCTCTCTCACACAATCACACTGACTAATCTCTCTCACACACTGACTGCTCTCTCACACACAAACACTGACTGATATCTCTCTCTCTCTCACACACACACTGACTGCTCTTACAAACACACACACTGACTGCTCTCCAATACACTCACACACTGACTGCTCTCTCTCTCACACACACACTGAATGCTCTCTCACACACACACACTGACTGCTCTCTCTCACGCACACACTGACTGCTCTCTCTCACACACACACTGACTGCTTTCTCTCACACACACACTGACTGCTCTCTCTCACACACACACACTGACTGCTCTCCAATACACTCACACACTGACTGCTCTCTCTCACACACACACACACTGACTAATCTCTCTCACACACACACTGACTGCTCTCTCTCTCACACACACACTGTCTCTCTCTCACACACCACACGACTGCTCTCCACACACACAACTGACTGCTCTCTCTCTCACACACACAATGACTACTCTCTCACAAACACACACACACTGACTGCTCTCTCACACACACACACACTGACTGCTCTCTCTCACACACACACACTGACTGCTCTCACAAACACACACACTGACTGCTATAATAATAATAAGCCTTGCATTTGATATAGCGCTTTTCAGGTCGGGAGGACGTCCCAAACTGCTTCACAGAACACACTGTCAAGTGAATTGACTGTATATTTGCGGGCGTACGCGGCAGCCAATTGCACACAGCAACGCCCCTGCAACTGTACAGTCGCAGCTTGAAAATGAAAATGACCTCAGAATGAAAAATTCAACTCAGGTCTCTCACTTGAAAAGCGTGTGCTTGAACCACTGAGCCACAGGACTCAGTGTTGTTTCTCACACACACACTGACTGCTCTCCAATACACTCACACACTGACTGCTCTCACACACACACTGACTGCTCTCTCACACACACACTGACTGCTCTCTCACACACACACTGACTGCTCTCTCTCTCTCACACACATACACCGACTGCTCTCTCTCACACACACACTGACTGCTCTCTCTCACACACACACTGACTCCTCTATCTCACACACACACTGACTGCTCTCTCTCACACACACTGACTGCTCTCTCTCACACACACTGACTGCTCTCTCTCAGACACACACGCACTGACTGTTCTTTCACACACACACACGCTGACTAATCTCTCTCACACACACACTGACTGCTCTCTCTCTCGCACACACAAACTGACTGCTCTCTCTCACACACACACTGACTACTCTCTCACAAACAAACACAAACTGACTGCTCTCTCTCTCACACACACAATGACTACTCTCTCACAAACACACACACACTGACTGCTCTCTCACACACACACACACTGACTGCTCTCTCTCACACACACACACTGACTGCTCTCACAAACACACACACTGACTGCTATAATAATAATAAGCCTTGCATTTGATATAGCGCTTTTCAGGTCGGGAGGACGTCCCAAACTGCTTCACAGAACACACTGTCAAGTGAATTGACTGTATATTTGCGGGCGTACGCGGCAGCCAATTGCACACAGCAACGCCCCTGCAACTGTACAGTCGCAGCTTGAAAATGAAAATGACCTCAGAATGAAAAATTCAACTCAGGTCTCTCACTTGAAAAGCGTGTGCTTGAACCACTGAGCCACAGGACTCAGTGTTGTTTCTCACACACACACTGACTGCTCTCCAATACACTCACACACTGACTGCTCTCACACACACACTGACTGCTCTCTCACACACACACTGACTGCTCTCTCACACACACACTGACTGCTCTCTCTCTCTCACACACATACACCGACTGCTCTCTCTCACACACACACTGACTGCTCTCTCTCACACACACACTGACTCCTCTATCTCACACACACACTGACTGCTCTCTTCTCACACACACTGACTGCTCTCTCTCACACACACTGACTGCTCTCTCTCAGACACACACGCACTGACTGTTCTTTCACACACACACACGCTGACTAATCTCTCTCACACACACACTGACTGCTCTCTCTCTCGCACACACAAACTGACTGCTCTCTCTCACACACACACTGACTACTCTCTCACAAACAAACACACACTGACTGCTCTCTCACACACACACACACTGACTGCTCTCTCTCTCACAAAAACACACCGACTGCTCTCTCTCACACACTCACTGACTGCTATCTCACACACGCACTCACTGACTGCTCTCACAAACACACACGCTGACTGCTATAATAATAATAATAAGCCTTGCATTTGATATAGCGCTTTTCACTTCGGGAGGACGTCCCAAAGGGCTTCACAGAACACACTGTAAAGTGAATTGACTGTATATTTGCGGGCGTACGCTGCAGCCAATTGCACACAGCAACGCCCCTGCAACTGTACAGTCGCAGCTTGAAAATGAAAATGACCTCAGAATGAAAAATTCAACTCAGGTCTCTCACTTGAAAAGCGTGTGCTTTAACCACTGAGCCACAGGACTCAGTGTTGTCTCTCACACACACACTGACTGCTCTCCAATACACTCACACACTGACTGCTCTCACACACACACACTGACTGCTCTTTCAAACACACACTGACTGCTCTCTCACATAAAAAACACTGACTGCTCTCCCTCTCTCACACACATACACCGACTGCTCTCTCTCACACACACACTGACTGCTCTCTCTCACACACACACTGACTGCTCTATCTCACACACACACACTGACTGCTCTCTCTCACACACACACTGACTGCTCTCTCTCACACACACACTGACTGCTCTCTCTCTCACACACATACACCGACTGCTCTCACTCAAACACACACTGACTGCTCTCTCTCACACACACACTGACTGCTCTCTCTCACAAACACACTGACTGCTCTCTCTCAGACACACACACACTGTCTGCTCTCTCTCTGTCACACAAACACACGGACTGCTCTCTCTCACGCACACACTGACTGCTCTCTCTCACACACACACTGACTGCTCTATCTCACACACACACTGACTGCTCTCTCACACAGACACACTGACTAATCTCTATCACAAACACACTGACTGCTCTCACAAACACACACACTGACTGCTATAATAATAATAATCGTTGCATTTGACATTGTGCTTTTCACGTCGGGAGGACGTCCCAAAGTGCTTCACAGAACACACTGTAAAGTGAATTGACTCTATATTTGCTGACGAACGAGGCCGCCAATTGCACACAGCAACATCCCTGCGACTCTACATTCGCAGCTTGAAAATGAAAATGACCTCAAAATGAAAAATTCAACTCAGGTCTCTCACTTGAAAAGCGTGTGCTCTAACCACTGAACCACAGGACTCAGTGTTGTCTCTCACACACACACTGACTGCTCTCCAATACAATCACACACTGACTGCTCTATCACACACACATACACTGACTGCTCTGTCTCACACTCACACTGACTATTCTCTCACACACACTGACTGCTCTCTCACACACACACACTGACTGTTCTCTCACACACGCGCACTGACTGATCTCTCTCTCTCTCTCTCACACACACACACTGACTGCTCTCACAAACACACACACTGACTGCTCTCTCTCACACGCACACGGACTGCTCTCACAAACACACACACTGACTGCTCTCTCTCACACACACACTGACTGCTCACTCTCACAAACACACTGACTGCTCTCTCTCAGACACACACACACTGTCTGCTCTCTCTCTGTCACACAAACACACGGACTGCTCTCTCTCACGCACACACTGACTGCTCTCTCTCACACACACACCGACTGCTCTCTCTCTCACACACACTGACTGCTATCTCACACACACACACACTGACTGCTCTCACAAACACACACACTGACTGCTATAATAATAATAATCCTTGCATTTGATATAGCGCTTTTCACGTCGGGAGGACGTCCCAAAGTGCTTCACAGAACACACTGTAAAGTGAATTGATTGTATATGTGCGGGCGAACGCTGCAGCCAATTGCACACAGCAACGTCCCTGCGACTCTACAGTCGCAGCTTGAAAATGAAATTGAAAATGACCTCAAAATGAAAAATTCAACATAGGTCTCTCACTTGAAAAGCGTGTGCTCTAACCACTGAGCCACAGGACTCAGTGCTGTCTCACACACACACTGACTGCTCTACAATACAATCACGCACTGACTGCTCTCTCTCACGCACACACTGACTGCTCTCTCTCACACACACACTGACTGCTTTCTCTCACACACACACTGACTGCTCTCTCTCACACACACACACCCTGACTGCTCTCTGACACACACACACACACTGACTGCTCTCACAAAAACACACACTGACTGCTATAATAATAATAATCCTTGCATTTGACATTGTGCTTTTCACGTTGGGAGGACGTCCCAAAGTGCTTCACAGAACACACTGTAAAGTGAATTGACTGTATATTTCCGGGCGAACGCGGCCGCCAATTGCACACAGCAACGCCCCTGCGACTGTACAGTCGCAGCTTGAAAATGAAAATGACCTCAAAATCAAAAATTCAACTCAGGTCTCTCACTTGAAAAGCGTGTGCTCTAACCACTGAGCCACAGGACTCAGTGTTGTCTCTCACACACACACTGACTGCTCTCCAATACACTCACACACTGACTGTTCTCTCACACACACACACACTGACTAATCTCTCTCACACACACACTGACTGCTCTCTCTCTCACACACACAAACTGACTGCTCTCTCTCTCACACACACACTGACTACTCTCTCACAAACACACACACACTGACTGCTCTCTCACACACACACACACTGACTGCTCTCTCACACACACACACACTGACTGCTCTCCCTCACACACACACTGACTGCTCTCTCTCTCACACACACACACCGACTGCTCTCTCTCACACACACAGACTGAATGCTCTCTCTCTCACAAAAACACACCGACTGCTCTCTCTCACAAACTCACTGACTGCTATCTCACACACGCACTCACTGACTGCTCCCACAAACACACACACTGACTGCTATAATAATAATAATAAGCCTTGCATTTGATATAGCGCTTTTCACGTCGGGAGGACGTCCCAAAGTGCTTCACAGAACACACTGTAAAGTGAATTGACTGTATATTTGCGGGCGTACGCGGCAGCCAATTGCACACAGCAACGCCCCTGCAACTGTACAGTCGCAGCTTGAAAATGAAAATGACCTCAGAATGAAAAATTCAACTCAGGTCTCTCACTTGAAAAGCGTGTGCTTTAACCACTGAGCCACAGGACTCAGTGTTG
>NW_024705487.1:37810-40437 GCF_018977255.1 Callorhinchus milii | reverse complement strand
AGGGAATGACCGTGGCCGAGAAGACCTGAGCTTCGTGCGGAGCGACAGACCAGGTAGCTTCCACACAGCGTTACGCAACCGATGAAAAGATATTGCCGCTCGACTGATTCGGAGTGAGACCTCTGCTGTTAAACTGGAGCCGGTCATAAGCACACTGCCCAGGTATGGAAGCTCTCCACTCTCTCCACGACTGCCCCATCACCAATTGGGAGTTGTGCGGGTGGAGTGTCCCTGATGGTACAAAATACCCAGGCAGGTGCTTCGTTTTTGTGGGGCTGATGGTAAGGCCCACCTCTTAGTGGCACGCTCCAGTCTCAGCAGCAGCGTCTCCAAACTCCTCTTCTGAATGAGCAGCTATTACCAAATCATCGGCATACATAACGTGGTTGACCAATAGGGAGCCATCCCTTGATCGCACCCGGGCATCGATCAGCCTCCCATTATATCTGTACAAATGGAAATTCCCCCGTACAGCTATTGAAGGCTTCACGAACTACGCGGTCAAAATAGATGTTAAATAATGTGGGAGCCAGAGGACATCCCTGTCGCACCCTAAGGTGTACAGGGAAAGGCTCCGACTCAGACACACCCACCCACACAGTCACACACACACAGACACCCACCCACACAGACACACACACCTACACAGTCACACACACACAGACACCACCCACACTCACACACCCCACAGTCACACACACACAGACACCCACACACTCACACACCCACACAGTCACACACACACAGGCTCACACACGCAGGGTCATACACACCCAGGGTCATAAACACCCGCACAGTCACACACAGACACCCACCCACACACACCCACACCCACAGTCACACACACACAGGGTCACACACGCAGGGTCATACACACCCACACAGTCACACACACAGACACCCACCCACACAGACACCCCACATACACACAGGCACCCACCCACACAGACACCCACACACCCAGTCACACACACACAGTCACACACACACACAGTCACACTCACACACAGTCACACCCACACAGTCACACCCACACAGACACCCACACACACACAGTCACACACACACACAGGCTCACACACGCAGGGTCACACACACCCGTACACCTGTGGGCACGCTGCAGGCTCACACACACACAGGGTCACACACACACAGTCACACACACACACACAGTCACACACACACAGTCACACACACAACAGTCTCACACACATAGTCACACACACAGGCTCACACACACAGTCACACACACACACAGGGTGACACACACACAGTCACACCACACACACAGGGTGACACACACAGTCACACACACAGTCACAACACACACACAGGGTGACATACACACAGGGTGACACACACAGTCACACACACACACCAGTCACACACACACAGGGTGACACACACACAGGGTCACACACACACACACAGTCACACACACACACAGCTGTGTGCACGCTGCAGACTCACCGTGTTCTGTGTCTTCATCCTCTTACTGCTGCCAGAGACGGAGCTGTGGGCAACCACGTGACACAGTGACACCCACCCACAGTGACACAGTGACACCCACCCACAGTGACACAGTGACACCCACCCACAGTGACACAGTGACACCCACCACAGTGACACAGTGACACCCACCCACAGTGACATTCACCCACAGTGACACTCACTCCCCTAGGTCGACTCAGCCTCAAATGAGTACCTGGTGCGGTGTGTCAACATCGCCACTGGGGAGACAAAGGCGGTCGGGCGTGGTGCTGGCCACCCACCCCTCGTGTGCCGTGCCGTCCTTCATAGGTGCTCGCTAACAGCACCTGCCCCTACAGTCTGTTAAGGCTATACGGGGGATCTTTGTCTTTTTTTTCGTGTAAATTTTTACATAAAAACTTTGGTGACTGCAGAAATTCATAAACTTTTTATATCTATGTGACTTTACCGAAAGAACCAAAGAATGTGTAAGTGTGTAAGAATGTGTAAGTGTGTAAGTATGTAAGTGTGTGTAAGTGTGTGTAAGTGTGTGTGTGTGTAAGTGTGTGTGTGAGTGTGTGTAAGTGTGTAAGTGTGTGTAAGAGTGTGTAAGTATGTGTAAGTATGTGTAAGTGTGTGTGTGTGTAAGTGTGTGTACGTGTGTGTGTGTATGTGTGTGTAAGTGTGTAAGTGTGTGTAAGTGTGTGTGTGTAAGTGTGTGTGTGTAAGTGTGTGTGTAAGGGTGTGTGTGTAAGTGTGTATGTGTAAGTGTGTAAGTGTGTGTAAGTGTGTGTAAGTGTGTGTGTGTAAGTGTGTGTAAGTGTGTGTAAGTGTGTGTAAGTGTGTGTAAGTGTGTGTAAGTGTGTATGTGTGAAGTGTGTGTGTGTAAGTATAAGTGTGTGTAAGTGTGTGTGTAAGTGTGTGTGTGTTACGTGTGTGTGTGTAAGTGTGTGTGTAAGTGTGTGTGTGTGTAAGTGTGTGTGTAAGTGTGTGTGTGTGTAAGTGTGTGTGTGTAAGTGTGTGTAAGTGTGTGTAAGTGTGTGTGTGTAAGTGTGTGTAAGTTGTGTGTGTAAGTGTGTGTAAGTGTGTAAGTGTGTGTAAGTGTGTGTATGTAAGTGTGTGTTGTAAGAGTGTGTGTGTGTGTGTATGAGTGTGTG
>NW_024705487.1:2810-32810 GCF_018977255.1 Callorhinchus milii | reverse complement strand
TGTCTTTCCCGTTACAGAACATGTCTTTCTCTTCCAGAAGATGTCTTCCAGTTACAGAAGATATCTTCCAGTTACAGAAGATGTCTTCCAGCTACAGAAGACGTCTTCCAGTTACAGAAGAGTCTTCCCGTTACAGAAGATGTCTTCCCGTTACAGAAGATGTCTTCCTCTTTCCAGAAGATGTCTTCCAGTTACAGAAGATGTCTTCCCGTTACAGAAGACGTCTTCCCGTTACAGAAGATGTCTTCCCGTTACAGAAGACGTATTCCAGTTACAGAAGACGTCTTCCAGTTACAGAAGATGTCTTCCAGCTACAGAAGACGTCTTCCAGTTACAGAAGACGTCTTCCCGTTAAGAAGATGTCTTCCCGTTACAGAAGATGTCTTCCCGTTAAGGAAGATGTCTTCCCGTTACAGAAGATGTCTTCCCGTTACAGAAGATGTCTTCCCGTTACAGAAGATGTCTTCCCGTTACAGAAGATGTCTTCCCGTTACAGAAGATGTCTTCCCGTTACAGAAGATGTCTTCCCGTTACAGAAGATGTCTTCCCGTTACAGAAGATGTCTTCCTGTTACAGAAGATGTCTTCTCCTTACAGAAGATGTCTTCCTGTTACAGAAGATGTCAAACAATGACAACCATAATACAATGTACATTAAAGTTATCAGACACAAAGACAGACACACGCAGAGAGAGATGGCTTAGCGAAGTGGCTTATCATCTCAGGGACAGACCCAGCAGGCGCCGTGGGTTGACTGCTGTGCCAGGCTAGGTGCAGGAAGTCACGGGACAGACCCTGCAGGTGCCGTGGTTGACTGCTGTGCCAGGCTAGGTGCATGAGGAGGTAACGGAGCAGACCCAGCAGGTGCCATGGGTTGACTGCTGTGCTAAGCTAGGTGCATGGGTCTGTGTGGTGAGTCTATGTATCTCTGTGTAGTGAGTCTATGGGTCTTTGTGTGGTCAATCTATGGGTCTCTGTGTGAGTATATGGGATTCTGTATGATGAGTCTATCGGTCTCTGTGTGGTGATCCTATGAATCTCTGCGATGAGTCTATGGGTCTCTGTGTAGTGAGTCTATGGGTCTGTGTGGTGAGTCTATGGGTCTCTGTGTGATGAGTCTATGGGTCTCTGTGTGGTGAGTCTATGAGTCTCTGAGTGGTGAGTCTGTGGGTCTCTGTGTAGTGAGTCTATGGGTCTGTGTGATGAGTCTATGGGTCTCTGTGTGATGAGTCTATGGGTCTCTGTGTAGTGAGTCTATGAGTCTCTGTGTAGTGAGTCTATGGGTCTCTGTGTAGTGAGTCTATGGGTCTGTGTGATGAGTCTATGGGTCTCTGTGTAATGAGTCTGTGGGTCTCTGTGTAGTGAGTCTATGGGTCTCTGTGTAATGAGTCTATGGGTCTCTGTGTGGTGAGTCTATGAATCTGGATCTGTGTGATGAGTCTATGGGTCTCTGTGTGATGAGTCTGTGGGTCTCTGTGTGATGAGTCTGTGGGTCTGTGTGGGTGAGTCTGTGGGTCTCTGTGTGATGAGTCTGTGGGTCATGAACGGATTGTTCTCTCGCTTACCCCTTATGACGTTTCAAAGGTTGCGATTCACCCAAGATGGCGCTTCACTTCTGCCGGATTTTGAGAGCGGACAGCGCTTGGTCCGAGTTCTTGTTTGCATTCAATAAAAGTCCACAAAGTGGTCGGGAAAACTACGGCGGAGTATCTCTTCGTGTTCAGCGTTGCGTGGCGTTTTTTTTACGTTTGAAATGAAGGTTTAGTGCGTGGTGTCCCGTCATGGCACCTTCTTGTCGGTGTCAAAGTGTACATCAGCCGCACCTAGTTTACACAACAAAGGCTCATTCCTAACAGCGTGGTGCTTCAGCCGCACCGAACCTCACAACAATAATATTCAGGGCCTACCTTGGCTCCTCCCACCCTCAACCAGTATATATATAAGTACTGTGTTCTTGGAATTTCTCTCACTTGATACAGCTGTCGTGCTGTGACGGTTCCACCTGAAGACGGAAGCGATTTTAATTTTATTTTACCAATTTACATTTTTTACCTACCTGGTGACTTAACCGAAAAAACCTAAGAATCTGTAACGACAGCTCGGCGCACTTCTCTTGAGACGGCACTTCACTGCAGACGCGGCGACTTGGCATCGGGCGGAGATCCCCGCCGCGGGAGACTCGCGGCTCCCGCGGCGGGGATCTCCCCCTCGTACGGCAGCACGTGGCCCCCCTCGCCCCCCTTCGCAAGCGCGCGATAAATCAAATCCGCCATTTTTTTTGTCGCAAAATATAATTGACGTTTATTGGGGCCCATTTTATTCGCTCACAAAATGTGTGCGCGGTGACGGGGTTTGCCACCTGTCACTGCGCACACTGCTCACCACGCCCCCCGACAGACCTGTTCCTCTTCACCTGAGGACGGCTGCTTGCGTTGTGGCCGAAATTTCCATTCTACGTGACGACTTTACCGAAAGAACACGAAGAACCCGTTGACCGTGGGGGTTAACTAGAGGTGCGGGTGCGTCATACAATGGCGAACCCACAAGGGGCACGTGAACTGGGGCAAGGCTCAAGGTGGGGATTCACTGGGAAGCTCCTGGAACAGCGAGAGAGTTCAGAGGTGGGCGTGGCCACGCTGGGCGACTACAAGGGAAAGGCAAGTGGGGGTTTGGGGCTTGTCGTGGTGGTCTCGGGTCAAGGCTGTCATCACTGCCGTCTCTTCGTCGTCGTCGTCGTCGCACAGCCAGCCAGCTATCGAGTTGCACGTCGCCGGTGTGCCGTACGGGTGGCAAAGCTCTACGTGGCCCAGCGTGTATGTTTCTCCGTGAGCCTGTCCGGAGCGTGTCGAGAAATCAAGTTAGCCGAGACAACCACGACACCACACACCGTACAATAACAGCCGCGTAGGGCGACACACCCACCTGCACGACAGGCTTTCGTCTGAATTCACATAGCCAGGCCTGGCCAGCACGCCGGCTCTGGCTAAAATGTCCTCACGGAATGCTTTTCCCCGGTCGCCCGAGGGGCCGGGTTGATTTCAATTTTCGGTTGACTTGGACCCAGCGGCTTGACATTCAACTTCTCCTGCATCGTCCTCCTGTCCCAGCTCGTCGCTGGGCAGCCCCAGCCGGGCGCGGCAGAACCGCGCCGTGCAGCGCCGCCGCCGAACCCTCCTCCAGCTGCGGCTCGCGGTGGGGAGGGAGGGAGGGGAATCCGGTGAGCTGCGAAACTCTTTGCGGCAGGCGGCGGTGCGGGTCGTCACAAAGTCACGGCGCCAAAACTAAGCGGAGCGATCCGTCCTCCGTGAGGTGTCACGTGCGACCGGGCTGCGGTGCGTTCGTGCGTGTGTGTGCGTGCGTGTGTCTATGTGTGTGCGTGTGTGCGTGTGTGTGTGTCTATGTGTGTGCGTGCGTGTGGGGAGCGATAGTGTAGTGGTTAGCGCGCTGCACTATGAACCTGGCGACCCGGGTTCGATTCCCGCTCACGGCCAACACCGGTGACGATTATCTGAACCGGTCCTGGGCCTCCCCTAGGTCGACTCAGCCTCAAATGAGTACCTGGTGCGGTGTGTAAACATCGCCACTGGGGAGACAAAGGCGGCCGGGCGTGGTGCTGGCCACCCACCCCCTCGTGTGCCGTTCCGCCTTCATAGGTGCTCGCTAACAGCACTTGCCCCTACAGTCTGTTAAGGCTACACGGGGGTTCTTTGTCAACGCTGGCCGAATGACTCACGAGCGGACGGCCTCGGGAACGAATTGTGTCCGTGGTGTAACAGAAACATCGAGACGAGGTCGTACCTTCATCCAGATCAGTCCAACTCCAAGCTCCGAGTGCGTGTCCCACTTGACGGAGAAGCAATCCCGGACGTGTCCGTAGCACTTGATGTCCGCCAGGTTGATGGTCACCGCCGTGGCGTCTGCTGCCACACAAGGAAGTGGCACTCTGCACATCGCCCACAAACCCCCCACAACCTGCAGCCTGTACCCCCCTCTGCGGGTCTCTGTGGGTCTCTGTGGGTCTCTTTGGGTCGATGGACTCTGCGAGTCACCGTTTGTCACTCATTTAGCGTAGGCTACGGGTAGGGAATCAAAACCCGCTTGCGACCTCTGCCGCCGCCGCCACCTGCCTGCGAGCGGCCCCGTCGCGGGGCTCGCGAAGCGCAGGCTCCTCGCGTAGACGTAGACGCGGCAGGGCCCCGCACGCAGCACCTCCGCCCCGCCGCGGCTCCACAGCCGCCCTTCCCACGCGGCCAGCGGCGGCCCGGCCCCGCCGCCCGCCGCCGCGGCGGGAGGTGAGCCCGCAGGGCCCCCATCCAGGCCCGTCTCTGGGCCTCGTCGTCGGCGGCCAGGGCGAGGTACCCCGCGTCGGCGAAGAGGGCCAGGCCGTACGGGGCCCGCGCGTCCGAGCGCTCCACCGCCGCCGCTAGGCCGCCGAGGGACAGGACGCGGGCGGCGGGCGGAGGAGCAGGCGGGCGAGGCGGGCGAGGCGGCCGGGCAGGTCGGCGTGGAGGAGCGGGAGGAGGCGGGGGGGGCGCCCCGCCCCCCAGGCCAGGCAGCTCTCCCGGGGGCTGCGGTAGCACTGGAGGAGGGGGGCTACGGTCCCGCCGCCCCCACGCAGCACGAAGAAGCGGCGGTGGCCACTTGGCTGCTTGGTGAGGAAGCCGCTGAACAGCACGGAGCTCCAGCGGAGCCACGGAGCTCCAGCCGGCGGTGGCGGTGGTAGTGACAGTGGTGGTGATAGTGGTGATGGTGATAGTGGTGATGGTGTTAGTGGTGGTGGTGTTAGTGGTGGTGGTGTTAGTGGTGGTGTTGTTGGTGGTGTTAGTGGTGGTGTTAGTGGTGGTGTTGTTGGTGGTGTTAGTGGTGGTGTTGTTGGTGGTGTTAGTGGTGGTGTTAGTGGTGGTGGTGTTAGTGGTGTTAGTGGTGGTGGTGATAGTGGTGATAGTGGTGGTGGTGTTAGTGGTGGTGGTGTTAGTGGTGGTGGTGATAGTGGTGATGGTGTTAGTGGTGGTGGTGTTAGTGGTGGTGGTGTTAGTGGTGGTGGTGATAGTGGTGATAGTGGTGGTGGTGATAGTGGTGGTGGTGATAGTGGTGATGGTGGTGATAGTGGTGGTGGTGTTGGTGGTGGTGGTGATAGTGGTGGTGGTGATAGTGGTGATGGTGTTAGTGGTGGTGGTGACAGTGGTGATAGTGGTGGTGGTGATGGTGTTAGTGGTGGTGGTGTTAGTGGTGGTGGTGGTGATAGTGGTGGTGGTGTTAGTGGTGGTGATAGTGACAGTGGTGGTGATAGTGGTGATAGTGGTGTTAGTGGTGGTGATGGTGGTGATGGTGGTGATGGTGTTAGTGGTGGTGATGGTGGTGATGGTGGTGATAGTGGTGATGGTGTTAGTGGTGGTGGTGGTGGTGACAGTGGTGGTGGTCGTGGTGTTAGTGGTGGTAATGGTGACAGTGGTGGTGGTAGTGGTGGTGTGGGCGATGGCGGTGGTGACGGTGGTAGTGGTGGTGATGGCAATAGTGGTGATGGTGGTAGTGGTGGTGATGGTGACAGTGGTGGTGGTAGTGGTGGTGTGGGCGATGGCGGTGGTGATGGTGGTAGTGGTGGTGATGGCGATAGTGGTCGTGGTAGTGGTGGTGTTAGTGTGGGTGATGGCGGTGGTGATTGTGGTAATGGTGGTGATAGTGTGGTTGATGGCAGTGTTGATGGTGATAGTGGTGGTAAAGGTGTGGTGATGGTGGTGATAGTGTGGGTGATGGCGGTGTTGATGGTGATAGTGGTGGTAAAGGTGGTGGTGATGGTGGTGATAGTGTGGGTGATGGCGGTGTTGATGGTGATAGTGGTGGTAAAGGTGGTGGTGATGGTGGTGATAGTGTGGGTGATGGCAGTGTTGATGGTGATAGTGGTGGTAAAGGTGGTGGTGATGGTGGTGATAGTGTGGGTGATGGCGGTGTTGCTGATGGTGATAATGGTGGTGGTGATGGTAGTGTGGGTGATGGCGGTGTTGATGGTGATAGTGGTGGTAAAGGTGGTGGTGATGGTGGTGATAGTGTGGGTGATGGCGGTGTTGCTGATGGTGATAATGGTGGTGGTGATGGTAGTGTGGGTGATGGCGGTGTTGATGGTGATAGTGGTGGTAAAGGTGGTGGTGATGGTGGTGGTAGTGTGGGTGATGGCGGTGTTGCTGATGGTGATAATGGTGGTGGTGATGGTAGTGTGGGTGATGGCGGTGTTGATGGTGATAGTGGTGGTAAAGGTGGTGGTGATGGTGGTGATAGTGTGGGTGATGGCGGTGTTGCTGATGGTGATAATAGTGGTGGTGATGGTAGTGTGGGTGATGGCGGTGTTGATGGTGATAGTGGTGGTAA
Source organism: Callorhinchus milii (assembly GCF_018977255.1). Classification (NCBI taxonomy): domain Eukaryota; kingdom Metazoa; phylum Chordata; class Chondrichthyes; order Chimaeriformes; family Callorhinchidae; genus Callorhinchus; species Callorhinchus milii. The sequence continues at coordinate 26,448 of NW_024705487.1, read as the reverse complement.
AGGTGGTGGTGATGGTGGTGATAGTGTGGGTGATGGCGGTGTTGCTGATGGTGATAATGGTGGTGGTGATGGTAGTGTGGGTGATGGTGTTAGTGTGGGTGATGGTGGTGGTAGTGTGGGTGATGGCGGTGTTGCTGATGGTGATTGCAGTGATGGATGTATGTTGCAACCACGCTCGCATTCTATAGTGCCCACCCTGACCAGCGGAGGTGCATGGGGTGGTGATGTAGTGACGTTGGTTATTTTGCTCAAGTGGTGATGGTGGTAATGATGATGGTGATGGTGGTGACGGGGGTGTGGTGACGACGGTGTGGTGACGGTGGCCGTTTTGGTATCGGTGTGGTAATGGCGTAGAGAGATCGCGACGGTGCGATGATTGTGAGTGTGCTCATAGTGGTATGGAGATGGTGGCGTGGTGATGGTGACGTGGCGTGGTGATGGTGATGCGGTAACGACGATGACGGTGTAATGATGGTGTGGTGATGGTGGTGATGGTGGTGGTGATAGTGGTGATGGTGGTGGAGTGCTGGTAGTAGCGACATTGCGTGAGTGTGTGTGAGTTTGCGTGTGTGGGTGGGTATGTGTGAGTGCGTATGTGTGAGTGTAGGTGGGTGTGTGAGTGCGTGTGAGTGTGTATGTGTGAGTGTGCGTGTGTGAGTGCGTGTGTGAGTGTGTGCGTGGGTGTGTGTGAGTGTGTGTGTGAGTGCGTATGAGTGTGTGAGTGCGTATGAGTGTGTGTGTGAGTGCGTGTGTGAGTGCGCGCGTGAGTGAGTGCGTATGTGTGAGTGTGTGTGAGTGTGTGTGAGTGCGTGTGAGTGCGTGTGTGAGTGCGCGTGTGAGTGCGTGTGAGTGTGTGTGAGTGTATATGTGTGTGGGTGGGTGTGAGTGCGTGTAAGTTTACGTGTGTGGGTGTGTGTGTGTCAGTGTGTAGGTGTGAGTGTGCGTGCGTGAGTGCGTGTGAGTGCGTGTGTGTGTGCGTGAGTGCGTGTGAGTTTGCCTGTGTGGGTGGGTGTGTGAGTGTATGTCAATGTCTGTGTGTCAATGTGTGTGTGTCAGTGTGTGTGTGTCAGTGTGTGTGTGTCAGTGTGTGTGTGTCAATGTGTGTGTGTGTCAGTGTGTGTGTGTGTCAGTGTGTGTGTGTCAATGTGTGTGTCAGTGTGTGTGTGTAAATGTGTGTGTGTCAGTGTGTGTGTGTCAGGGTGTGTGTGTCAGTGTGTGTGTGTCAATGTGTGTGTGTGTCAATGTGTGTGTGTCAATGTGTGTGTGTGTCAGTGTGTGTGTGTCAGTGTGTGTGTGTCAGTGTGTGTGTGTCAGTGTGTGTGTGTCAGTGTGTGTGTGTCAGTGTGTGTGTCAGTGTGTGTGTGTCAATGTGTGTGTGTCAGTGTGTGTGTTGTTGCCTCTTCCACTCCTGAATTGTCCTGCACACCAGACGAGGTAGTTAACTTCTGGGGAGAGAGAGAGACACCAAACTCCAAACACAGCAGCAGCGTCGTCAGGGTCGGGATCGAACCACCACCACCACAACAACCACCGCCACAACAACCACCACCACTACAACCACCACCACTACCACCACAACAACTACCACAACCACTACAACCACCGCCACAACAACCACCACCACTACAACCACCACCACCACTACCACCACAACAACCACACACCACACAACAACCACCACCACTACAACCACCACAACAACCACCACCACTACAACCACCACCACTACAACCACCACCACCACCACCACAACAACCACCACCACTACAACCACCACCACACCCACCACAACAACTACCACAACCACTACAACCACCACCACAACAACCACCACCACCACAACAACCACCACCACTACAACCACCACCACTACAACCACCACAACAAACAACCACAACACCACAACACCACAACCACCACCACAACCACCACCACAACAGCCACCACCACAACAACCACCACAACAACCACCACCACAACAACCACCACCACCACCACCGCGACAACAACAACCACCACTACCACAACCACCACCACCACAACAACCACCACCACTACGACCACAAAACAACCACCACCACAACAACCACCCACCACCACCACAACCACCACCACAACAACAACCACCACCACCACTACCACAACAACAACCACCACCAAACAACCAACCACAGCCACAACAACACCACCACCACAACCACCACACCACCACTACAACAACAACCACAACAACAACCACCACCAACAACCACACACCACTACAACCACCACCACCACAACCATCACTACAACCACCACAACAACCACCACCACAACAACCACCACCACCACCACAACAACCACCACAACAACCACCACCACCACCACCACCACCACCACAACAACAACCACAACAACAACCACCACAACAACAACCTCCAACCTGGGTGCCGCCATCTTGAACTTGGCGATGGTCTCTGGGTTATGACGTCACCGGGAATCGTTTGTTCGATTTTCTTCGATTCTAATCGTTGGTTTGCGCGTCTCTCTGCTAATCGATTCCCATCGATTATAATAATCGTTTTGCGTGTCTCCCTCTCTCTGATGATCGATTATCATCGATTAAATTATCCGTTCCGATGGCTCCGTGTGGCTATGAGATGTTGACCACCTCGCCTGGTATACAGGAGGTCGTGGGTTCGATCTCTCTCATCATCACGGTGGCTATGAGATGTTGACCACCTCGCCTGGTCTACAGGAGGTCGTGGGTTCGATCTCTCTCATCATCACGGTGGCTATGAGATGTTGACCACCTCGCCTGGTCTACAGGAGGTCGTGGGTTCGATCTCTCTCATCATCATCACGGTGGCTATGAGATGTTGACCACCTCGCCTGGTCTACAGGAGGTCGTGGGTTCGATCTTTCTCATCATCATCACGGTGGCTATGAGATGTTGACCACCTCGCCTGGTCTACAGGAGGTCGTGGGTTCGATCTCTCTCTCATCATCATCACGGTGGCTATGAGATGTTGACCACCTCGCCTGGTCTACAGGAGGTCGTGGGTTCGATCTCTCTCATCATCATCACGGTGGCTATGAGATGTTGACTACCTCGCCTGGTCTACAGGAGGTCGTGGGTTCGATCTCTCTCATCATCATCACGGTGGCTATGAGATGTTGACCACCTCGCCTGGTCTACAGGAGGTCGTGGGTTCGATCTCTCTCATCATCATCACAGTGGCTATGAGATGTTGACTACCTCGCCTGGTCTACAGGAGGTCATGGGTTCGATCTCTCTCATCATCATCACGGTGGCTATGAGATGTTGACCACCTCGCCTGGTCTACAGGAGGTCGTGGGTTCGATCTCTCTCATCATCATCACGGTGGCTATGAGATGTTGACTACCTCGCCTGGTCTACAGGAGGTCGTGGGTTCGATCTCTCATCATCATCACGGTGGCTGAGATGTTGACCACCTCGCCTGGTCTACAGGAGGTCATGGGTTCGATCTCTCTCTCATCATCACGGTGGCTATGAGATGTTGACTACCTCGCCTGGTCTACAGGAGGTCGTGGATCGATCTCTCTCATCATCATCACGGTGGCTATGAGATCACTCACCACCACCACCACCCTCACCACCACCACCATCACTCAACACTATCACTCACCACCATCACTCACCATGAAATGATAGTGAAATCTCCTATTGTCTGATGGTCTTTTTGGAAATGTGAAGTGGTGGTCAACATGTGCTGGTCCTCTGCTAACCAGATCAATGCGTACTTTGTCATTAATGACTGTTGGCCAGTTAGCTGGATCCAACGGAGGAGTAGAGACTTTATATAAGTTTATTCACCAGCGGCAAATTGCCCTGAAATTTTGCAATATTCAAGCCTTTATGGCGAAACCAAAAAGCACAGCTCACCATCCCACCGCCGCCCCGCGACGCGCAACGCCACCACAATCCCCACGCACCGGCCGCGCAACAGCATCCGACGCGCTGTGTCATTTTGAGCTTTGGCACCTCTTTTCTTGGCAGGGCCCCCTCGCTTATTCCACACTTCCTCTCCTGATGGTTCGAGGTCACAGTCATCGGTAACATCACCACCACTAGACAACGCGGCCCGTGCGCCACGCCACCGCGCGAGCCACACCGCCACGTGCACATTCCTCCGCGTCATGTGTGCCACACCGCTGCGCGCGCACCACCGCCCCGCGAGATTCCCGTGACACGCATGTCACACCACCGCGTGCACCACACCATCATGCGCACCATGCTGCGACGCGCACGTCACGCCGCAGGTACACGTGCCACAACGCCCTGCGCCACACCGCGGCACGTGCGCCACACCGCCGCGCACGTGCGCACATTGTGGGTCCGCCACGTGCGCCACACCTCAGCACATGTGCCGCACCGCCAGGCGCTCCGCTCCACCACGCGCGCTGCACCGCCGCATACGTTCTGCCCGCGTCGCTGTGTCTAACGCCCGTTTCGACTCGATCATTAAAAAGTGAAGGTCAGTTCACCATTCGTGTTGATGCAGAGGGCCTGACCGGCCCCCCACCGCTCCTTGAACACGGCGTGCGCATCTCCAACCTGGGAAAAGTACGCGTGCTCCAGCCGGAGCCTCACTTTCAGCAGACCTTTCAGCGTTGCCTCCGCTGAACAACCGTCGTCCGTGTCACCTTGCAGCTTCTTTTTTCGCGTTTTGTACACCGCCATCTTGGCTTGCGCGCAGACAAAGTTTGCCAGGCTGTGGCGCTTGTCCGCCCGGTACGGTACCCCGCATATAAAAACGCTCTTGTAGAAGGGCACCCCCAATTTCTTAAAAACGGCTCCCAGGAGTCTGAACAGCGGGTCCAGCCGCGAGCACCCCACGTACTGGTGGGCGAGGTCCTCCTCGCGCCACAGAACACGCACAGGTCTGACGCCCCGGGGTGACCTTGCTGATCCACGCCGCCGAGGGTAGCGTCCAGTGCGCCAGCCTCCACTGGAGGTCCCCGCTGCGCTTTGCAACGGGGGCCTTGTAGAGCTGTTTCCACTGGGGGGTGGTGTCGATCAAGGGAGAGAAGAACTCTCTCCACTTCGTGTCCGGTAGGTTTTCCAGCTCTCGACACCGCAATGTTTTGACGCAGCAGTCGTACAGCACCCGCTTGGAGGCGCCCTTGAGGGCCACGTCTCTGCAGTTTGCGATCTTGAGCAACCTCCCTGCCTCACAGCGCCCGGGGGGCTGGATGCAGGAGACGCGCAACTCCTGGAAAGCGGGGGGAGGGGAGGGGGGGGAGGAGGGCGGCGGCCGTGCGGCGCCGCTGTCTCCTGGCGTTTCTAGCTGCAAACGCAGCTTCCGCATCGCTGCGATCGCCTCTCGCAAAAACTTTTCTCCGGCCATCATGGAGCGGAGCCCAGCGGCGCCGCTCACCTCAGCCGCGTTCTTCCATTTGGAGCGGCCTTCCTGGCTCCTCACAAGATCCCTAACCATTCGCACTCCTGCCGCCACTTATTGGAAACATTTAGGCTGGCCTGCCTACGATCCATCCTGGGTTTAACCAGGCTGGATTGTGTGAGGCTCACAAATCCTTGAAAGATCTGGGCAAAGTCCCATCGGTGAGCTCCTCCGGCAGGCAAGGCTGCGTTGGCTGGGTCATGTAGCTCGCATGCCCAGCCACCGCATGCTTAAACAGCTTTTGTTCGGCCGGATCGAGGGGGCTAAACGGGCGCGACACGGGCTAGAGAAGAGATGGAGTGATGTGGTACAGGAGGACGTGGAGCTGAGTGGACTTGCCGATGACTGGTACCAGCGGTGTCAAGATCGGCCTCAGTGGAGGAGGCTCGTGAAGGACGCTACTGGGCAGTTGGAGGCAGTCGCCCTCCAACAACAACGGAGGGCGGAGGAGCGACGCTCACAACAACGAGCGGAGCGCCGGGTGGCTAAAGCACAGCAAGTTGGTACAGTAGGGGGCACAGGTGGTGCATCAGCCAGTCATCTCGGTCATCTCGGTCAGTCGACCCGTGGCACCTGCTGGGTCTGCCCCGTGACCTCCTGCCAGCGGGCGTTCGACACTTCACGTGGCCTCAAGGTGCACTTGGCCTGGCACAAGCGTCGTGGTGACGTCACCGCCACTTAGTGGCGAATGGCGGTTGTTGTTGTTGTGTGTACCTGTGTGTGTGTGTACCTGTGTGTGTGTGTACCTGTGTGTGTGTGTACCTGTGTGTGTGCGTGTGTGCGTGTGTGTGTGCGCGTGTGCGTGCGTGTGCGCGCGTGTGTGTGCGTGTGTGTGCGCGTGTGTGTGTGCGTGTGTGTGTGCGTGTGTGTGCGTGTGTGCGGTCTGGGTCGGAATGTGCGGAGGGGAGCAACGGGACACGTCCAGGCGACGCCGCAACGGAATGTACGGCACAGAGAGTCGGGGAGGGGAGCTCCTCTGATCGTAGCAAAAAGAAAGAAGAGCGGAGAGGGAGGATGGGGAGAGAGAGGGGAGGGGAGAGAGATGAGGGGAGAGTGGGAGGAGAGGGGGGGGGTAGAGAGAGAGGGGGAAGGGGTAAGAAGGAGGAGAACGGAGCGTGAAATATTTCGTGAAATCTTTCATTTAAACAGGGGGGGGGGCACATAAAGCAAAGCATTGAAAGAAAAAAAAGGGGAGAGAGAGAGTGGAGGGGGAGAGGGGAGGGAGAGAAAGAGAGAGGGGAGAGAGATGTTGGGTGTCGGAGAGAGATGAGGAGGAGTAGGAGGCAAGTTGTGTAACAAAATCCACTTTGTGGCAAGGCGCCCCGATTGACCGCTGAACCGCAAAGGGAAGTTAACCGGCTCAGTCAACTCGTCAACTCACCCCTCACGGCCTGCTCCTAGCACACTCTGTCTCTCAGCGTAATCATTGTCACCGTGATCTATCCACTGCTGAATTAAGATCAATATGATGATGATGAGATGGAACAGATGGAAATTAGTCCACACACGGTGTAGAAGGGAGTGAGATGGAACAGATGGGGATTAGTCCACACACGGGGTAGAAGGGAGTGAGATGGAACAGATGGAGATTAGTCCACACACGGGGTAGAAGGGAGTGAGATGGAACAGATGGAGATTACACTACGAGACCTCCTTTACCAGTGGAAAAATATAGTAATAGGTTTTTACCCTTTCAACTGGTACCAAACATTTGCGGGGCCACTTCCGAAAAAAGATCTGCACATAGCAAGCTCGGCGTGGGGGCCCTTAGCGGGTTAAATAAAACTAATAATTTAGTTTCGTTAACTTAAACAAATTGTCGACCATTTTTCCGGTATCCCCACATGTATGTACTGTTGTGTGTGTGGTTAATGCAGTAACAAACAGCGTCACACTGACCACCCCCTCCTCCTCCTCCTCCTCCCCCCCGTGGCGACGCCCGGCGTGACGGCGGTGTGGCCCAGGGCCAGCCGCCCCGTGTAGGAGCAGCCCAGAGCCTGCGCTAGGCCCCGCACGTGGACGTGGCCGCTGCTCTGGGGGCCGGCCGGCTCGTCGTCGCCGCAGCGGCTGACCAGGGGCCACTGCTCCCAAACGGAGCGGTGGCCGCCGTGGATATCCTCCGACTCCTCCTCTTCGTCGTCGTCACGGCGCCCGCCGTCGTCGTAGTCGTGGCGACCGTCGCCGTACGACGAGGAGGTGGAGGAGGTGGGAGAGGGGGCGACGCCGCTGGGCGACCGCGGGGCGAGCGGAGAGGTTGGGCAGCGCCAGAAGATTGCGGAGCCGTCGGAGCAGGCGGTGAGTAGTAGGTGGGGGGCCAGGCACACCGGGTAGATGGACGATGAGCTGAGGTGGCCTGACACCCACACGGGGGGGGGAGAGGGGGGGTAGAGGGGGGGGCGAGGGTCGACGGAGCTCACCACCAACATCACCACCACCAACGTCACCAACGTCACCAACGTCACCACCACGAACGTCACAGCCGTCACCACCACCACCGCCGTCACCACCACCAGCATCACCACCACCATCGGCACATCGGGCAATTCGCCCGATAATGCTGGATGCAATTACCAGCGAAACGTCGTACTCAAATTGTAAATGTTGTGGCTTCAACACACCGGTGGGCTAAAGCAGTGAACTATTTGTCTTTTGTCAACGTGACACTTTTTTACTGATTGGCCGTGTCGGGTGGTGGAGGGTTACGACACATTTATAAATAACGCGATCTAAACCCAAAAACGTTGATTATGATCATCACCACCATCATCACCGACACCACCACCATCAACGCCACCAGCATCATCACCACCACCACCACCATCATCATCACCACCACCACGCCCATCACACCCCCATTACTACCCCATCACGACAATCAGTACCACCATCACTACCAGCCCCATTACCACCAGCCCCAACATCCCCATCACTACCCCCATCAACCACCATCATCACCACCATCATCATCACCACCATCACTACCAGCCCACCACCCCCATCACCACACCCATCACCCACCACCATCATCACCACCATCATCACCACCACCACCACCCCCATCACCACCACCATCATCACCACCCCCACCACCCACCACCATCATCACCACCATCATCATCACCATCATCACCACCACCACCCCCCCATCACCACCACAACCATCACCACCACCACCCTCATCACGACCACCCCTATCACCACCACCATCATCACCATCGCCACCCCCATCACGACCACCCCTATCACCACCATCACCATCACCACCACCCCCATCCCGACCACCCTTATCACCACCACCACCATCACCACCACCACCACCATCACCACCACCACCCCATCACGACAACCCCTATCACCACCACCACCATCACCACCACCACCCCCATCACCACCACCATCACCACCACCATCACTACCAGCCCCATCACCGTGTGAGATGGAGAGTTCGTGGTGTCGATGGCCCAGGATGAAGTCCTCCTGGAAGACGTGCATCAGCTGCACCTCGGAGACACGCTGCGACACAGAGACACAGAGACACGCTGAGACACAGAGACACGGGGAGACACGCTGAGACACAGAGACACGGGTAGACACGCTGAGACACAGAGACACGGGGAGACACGCTGAGACACAGAGACACGGAGAGACACAGAGAGACACAGAGAGACACAGAGACACACAGAGACACACAGAGACACGCTGAGACACGGGGAGAGACACAGAGACACATCGACGATGATGGTGATGATGGTGACGATGGTGACGATGGTGACGATGGTGGTGATGATGGTGACGATGGTGATGATGGTGATGATGATGGTGATGATGGGGACGATGGGGACGATGGTGATGATGGTGATGTTGGTGACGATGATGGTGATGATGGTGATGTTGACTATGGTGATGATGGTGGCGATGGTGGTGATGGTGACGATGGCGATGTATCCTGGTGGCGATGGTGGTGATGATGGTGATGATGGTGATGATGGTGGTGATGGTGACGATGGTGATTGTACCCTGGTGGCGATGGTGGTGATGATGGTGATGATGTTGGTGATGGTGATGATGATGGTGATGATGGTGGTGATGATGGTGGTGATGATGGTGGTGATGGTGATGATGGTGATGGTGACGATGATGGTGACGATGATAGTGACGATGATAGTGACGATGATGGTGATGATGGTGACAATGATGGTGATGATGGTGATTGTACCCTGGTGGCGATGGTGATGATGGTGACTATGATGATGATGATGGTGGTGATGATGGCGATGGTGATGATGGTGGTGATGGTGTGGATGATGATGGTGATGATGGTGGCGATGGTGATTGTACCCTGGTGGTGATGGTGGTGATGGTGGCGATGGTGATGATGGTGATGATGGTGATTGTACCCTGGTGGTGATGATGATGGTGATGATGGTGATGATGGTGGTGATGGTGATGATGGTGATGATGGTGATGATGGTGATGATGGTGGTGATGATGGAGATGATGGTGATGACGGTGACAATGGCGATGTACCCTGGTGGCGATGGTGATGGTGATGATGGTGGTGATGGTGGTGATTGTACCCTGGTGGTGATGGTGATGATGGTGATGATGGTGGTGACGATGGCGATGTACCCTGGTGGCGATGGTGATGATGGTGATGGTGACGATGGTGATGATGGTGATGGTGGTGATGGTGGTGATGGTGATCAACTGCACAAAGCCGGGTGATGGTGATGAGTGGGTGGTGATGGTGATCACTTGCACAACTCGCTCACTCACTCACTCACTCACAAACTCACTCACTCACACACTCACTCACCCACTCACTCACACACTCACTCACACACTCGCTCACTCACTCACACACTCACTCACTCACCCACTCACTCACCCGCTCGCTCACTCACCCACTCACTCACCCACTCACTCACTCACTCACACACTCACTCACACACTCGCTGACCCACTCACCCACTCACACACTCACTCACCCACTCACCCACTCATTCACCCACTCGCTCACTCACCCACTCACCCACCCGCTCTCTCACTCATCCACTCACTTACCCACCCGCTCGCTCACCCGCTCGCTCACTCGCCCACTCACTTACTCACCCACTCACCCACTCACTCATCTAGCCACTCACTCACCCACTCACCCATCCACCCACTCACTCACCCACTCACTCACCCGCCCACTCACCCAGCCACTCGCCCACTCCCTCACCACAACCACCAACACTAAGACCACAACTGCCACCCCAACCACCATCATCACAACCACAACCACCACCATAACCAAATCAACCACCACCACCACCACAATCATCACCACTGCCACAACCACCACAACCCCCACTACAACCACCACCACTTTGACCACATCCACCACCACAACCACCACCACCCACCCTCCATGCGATTGAGAGGATCTTCTCTGGCCGTGTGGAGTATCCCAACCGGTGGTGGTTGTTGTTGTGGTGAGTGTGGTGGTTATGGTTGTGGTTGTGGTGGTTGTGGTGGTAGTGGTGTTAGTGGTGGTTATGGTGGTTGTGGTGGTAGTGGTGGTAGTGGTGGTAGTGGTTGTGGTGGTGGTGGTTGTGGTGGTGGAAGTCACGCAGGCACCTGGGCAGACGCACACACACTCACTCGCTCACCCGCTCACCCACTCACTCGCTCACCCACTCGCTCGCTCGCTAACTCACGCACTCACTCACCTGCTCGCTCACTCACCCACTCACACACACACTCACTCACACACTCACCCGCTCGCTCACACACTCATCCACTCACACACTCACCCACTCACTCGCTCACCCACTCACCCGCTCGCTCACACACTCATCCACTCACCCACTCACTCACTAACCCACTCACTCACTCGCTGACCCACTCACTCACCCACTCACTCACCCACTCAATCACCCACTCACTCACCCACTCACTTACCCACCGCTCGCTCACTCACCCACCCACTCAATTACCCACTCACTTACTCACCCGCTCGCTCACTCACCCACTCACCCACCCACTCGCCCACTCCTTCACCACAACCACCAACACTAAGACCACAACTACCACCCCCAACCACCATCATCACAACCACAACCACCACCATAACCAAATCAACCACCACCACCACAATCATCACCACCGCCACAACCACCACAACCCCACTACAACCACCACCACTTTGACCACATCCACCACCACACAACCACCACAACCCACCCTCCATGCGATTGAGAGGATCTTCTCTGGCCGTGTGGAGTAACCCAGCCGGTGGTGGTTGTTGTTGTGGTTGTGGTGAGTGTGTTGGTTATGGTTGTGGTGGTTGTGGTGGTAGTGGTGTTAGTGGTGGTTATGGTGGTTGTGGTGGTAGTGGTGGTAGTGGGGCTGTAGTGGTAGTGGTGGTTGTAGTGGTAGTGGTGGTTGTGGTGGTAGTGGTGCTGTGGTGGTAGTGGTGGTTGTGGTAGTGTTAGTGGTGGTTGTGGTGGTTGTTGTGGTTGTGGTAGTTTTAGTGGTGGTTGTGGTGGTTGTTGTGGTTGTGGTAGTTATTGTGGTGGTGGTAGTGGTGGTGGTAGTGGTTGTTGTGGTGGTGGTGGTTGTGGTGGTGGTGTTGTGGTGGTGGTGGTTGTGGTAGTGGTTGTGGTGGTGGTGTGGTGGTGGTTGTGGTGGTGGTGTGGTGGTGGTGGTTGTGGTGGTTGTGGTGTTAGTGGTGGTTGTGGTGGTGTTTGTTGTTGTTGGTGGTGGTTGTGGTGGTTGTGGTGGTGGTTGTGGTGGTGGTGTGGTGGTGGTTGTTGTGGTTGTGGTGGTGGTTGTGGTGGTGTGGTGGTTGTGGTGGTTGTGGTGGTGGTGGTTGTGGTGGTTGTGGTGGTTGTGGTGGTGGTGTTGTGGTGGTTGTGGTGGTGGTGGTGGTTGTGGTGGTGTGGTGGTGGTTGTGGTGGTGGTTGTTGGTGGTTGTGGTTGTGGTGGTGGTGGTTGTGGTGGTTGTGTGGTTGTGGTGGTTGTGGTGGTGGTGGTTGTGGTGGTGGTGGTTGTGGTGGTGGTTGTGGTGGTGGTGGTTGTGGTGGTGGTTGTGGTGGTGGTTGTGGTGGTGGTTGTGGTGGTGGTTGTGGTGTGTGGTGGTGTGTGGTGGTGTGGTGGTGGTGGTGGTTGTGGTGGTAGTGGTGGTTGTGGTGGTGGTTGTGGTGGTGGTGTGGTGGTGGTGGTGGTGTGGTGGTTGTGGTGGTGTGGTTGTGGTGGTGTGTGGTGTGGTGGTGGTTGTGTGGTGGTGGTGGTGGTGTGTGGTGTGGTGGTGGTTTGGTGGTGGTGGTGTGTGTGGTGTGGTGGTGGTGTGGTGGTTGTGGTGGTGGTGGTGGTGGTTGTGTGTGGTGGTGTGTGGTGGTGTGTGGTGGTGGTAGTGTTAGTGGTGGTGGTTGTGGTGGTGGTTGTAGTGGTGGTTGTGATAGTAGTTGTGGTGGTGGTTGTGGTGTTAGTGGTGGTGGTGGTTGTGGGGTGTTGTGGTGGTGGTTGTGGTAGTGGTGGTTGTGGTGGTTGTGGTGGTGTTAGTGGTGGTGGTTGTGGTTGTGGTGATGGTTGTGGTGGTGGTTGTGGTGGTAGTGGTTGTGGTGGTGGTGTTAGTGGTGGTGGAAGTCACGCAGGAACCTGGGCAGACGCACACACACTCACTCGCTCACTCGCTCACCCCCTCACCCGCTCACCCGCTCACCCGCTCACTCGCTCGCTCACTCGCTCACCCACTCACCCAGTCGCTCACTCGCTCACCCGCTCACCCACTCACCCACTCACCCACTCACTCACTCGCTCACCCACTCACTCGCTCACCCGCTCACTCACCCACTCACTCACTCACACACTCACCCGCTCGCTCACACACTCATCCACTCACCCACTCGCACACTCACCCACTCACCCGCTCGCTCACACACTCATCCACTCACCCACTCACACACTCACCCACTCACTCGCTCACCCACTCACCCACTCACTCGCTCACCCACTCACCCACTCACCCACTCACTCGCTCACCCACTCACTCGCTCACACACTCATCCACTCACACACTCGCTGACCCACTCACTCACTCGCTGACCCACTCACTCACTCACTCACCCGCTCGCTCACTCACCCACTCACCCGCTCGCTCACTCACCCACTCACCCACCCGCTCGCTCACCCGCTCTCTCACTCACCCACTCACCACCTCACTCACTCACCCACCCGATCGCTCACCCGCTCTCTCACTCACCCACTCACTTACCCACCCGCTCGCTCACCCACCTACTCACTCACCCACTCACTAACTCATACACTCACTCACACACTCACACACTCACTCAGTGAGTGTGTGGGTGAGTGTGTGGGTGAGTGAGTGGGTGAGTGGGTGAGCTCACCCCCCTCTCACCCTCCCTAGCGGTAGTCCTGCAGTTGGCGAGAGACGTCCACGCTGATGAACTCGAGCGAGTTGGTGATGAACGTCCGCACGACCTCCTCACACGGAGATCCCTTCCTGCGGAGCCCTCTGGGAGACACCAACACTCAGTCACTCACTCAGTCACTCACTCAGTCACTCAGTCAGTCACTCAATCACTCACTCAGTCACTCACTCAGTCACTCAGTCAGTCACTCACTCAGTCACTCACTCAGTCACTCACTCAGTCACTCAGTCACTCAGTCACTCAGTCAGTCGCTCACTCAGTCACTCACTAACTCACTAACTCAGTTAGTCACTAACTCACTCAGTCAGTCACTCAGTCAGTCAGTCACTCACTCAGTCACTCAGTCAGTCAGTCACTCAGTCAGTCACTAACTCACTCAGTCACTCAGTCAGTCACTCATGCGGTCAGTCATTCAGTCACTCAGACAGTCACTCAGTCACTCACTCACACTCAGGTATACTATGTCGACGGCGCCCGGTATTTGTGAGCCATCTGGGGTGGACATCCGTGTCTAGCCCACTCTCGTGCTAGTTGAATCGCATGCCTCCTGCAGGAGAGGGTTGTGGGAATAACACATGATAAAGTCTGATATGTTTGTAATGGCGATTTTCCCATCATGTTGCTTCTCCATCTCGGACTCAGCCAAGGAACACCTGCGGAAGCGGGCTAATTTAGAAAAAAATTGAACTCCTAGACGCATAGCTATTTAATGTTCTCGGCTCATTGATAACCGGGTTAGAGATGAACGCCAAGCACATGGTGTACCTTTAAGAACTGTTGTTCCGGTGGGTTTATATAACCTCAGGCAGCCATTTAGTTAAGAGCCGAGCACCTAACTTACCAGCCGTTCGTTTTCTGTTTTGCTGCGTGGCAGGCACGCGTCTTTGATTTTAATTAGCGGGAAACAGCTCAGGCCCGAACTGAGTAAATAACCGTTACAACCGGGGGAAGATGGATTTCTTCGGTCGTGGGGCCCCATCTCTCTTAGAGTTAAGCGCCGCTATCTAGGTAAAAAATAAGCTTTTTTGTCGGCTTGTTGTAAGAGACGACACACTCCTGATGCGCTATCTTTTTAAACTTGTCCCGCACATTCGCCACAGTCCATCGCCGGTGATGAAATCTATCGATAGCCAGCTTTCTTCTGCATCCCGTAGCGTAGCGGCAACAAGGGTTTGTCCATTCGGAGGCATACGTTAGAACTATTTTCTTGTAGCCTGGAGAACGGATGTGCCGCGATTATTGGTGAAGCAAAACATTTGGTGCCAACAATCCTATTAGCCCCCTGCAACGTCTCGTCTGCTTTCTTGGGATGTGCCGGATATTGTCAACTGGTTATCCTTATTCGCACGAGGTTTTGGGACATGGTAACGCTAGTTTCAGTGCGGCCATCTAGCAGACCAGCCCAGATCCCAAAGCCTGAAATATGGACTCCCGTTCCTGCCTCCGTAAGTGGTCAGTGGTAAGACCGCGCGCAGATATCCTGCGACCTGAAAACCGTAATCCACTAGCGACTTACAACTTTCACTATTATTAGGTCGTGTCCCTTTGATCTATTAGCCCTGTAAGCTTACTTTGGACGTAGAGATAAGTACATCACCCGTTTAAGCTAGGAAGCCCCTGCACTCTGTTTCTTTTTTACTCTGGCAGTATTGTCGCCTTGCCCAAACCCACACACGAACTGTAGGCGGCTTGAAAAGTACTCATGTGAACGGGTAAATACGTCATCCAGTCAATCTAGCCGGAGCATCCCTAGGGGTGGACAGGAGCCGGCTAGGACGATGTGCAAACATGCAGATATGCTCCCTCACGATTATAGAAGAAAGCACAGGCGACTGACCGTTGGGGTCTTGCCGCCTTCTGCCACACCCGATGTACCGGGCAAACATCAATAATACGTTGGCCCACAACGGTCCCCCAGAGAATAGAGCGTTCATCCCAATTGACGGATATAGTAATTAGGTTTTTGATTGCCAAAGTGTATCTTTAACATGTGTTCGGAGGAGTATCGATCCGGGATCCAGTTGTTCTAACGCGGAGTCTTCACGAGGTTCCCTTCCCGCGTACCTAGAGTACGACTCGTGCAAGGGAAGTAACTTTTCCTGCCCCCGTGCCTTGAAACCGAGACTCCACCCCGGATGGGACCATACTAATCGTGCCAGAATGTGTTTCCCATTTCATTACGACTAGTTTTATTGAAGCTCAATGGCTGATTCTCGAGCTCCACAAAGATAATGCGACCTAGGCCATGAATCACCCTTGAAAAGCTACTGGGGAGCTCAATTGGAGTATATCTGGAACCAATCTTAATGAGCCAGGTCGACTTGTATAAATCCGGGCTTCCGCGGTCATTTCTTTGGTGTGCTTGGATTAAAATGACGGTTGTCTGAAATTCGATCAACCATTGAGATTTTTATGGGCCCACTTGATTGCGTACTAGCCGGACTGGGGTCATTACTCAAAAAGTTCGAGTTTTCTTGTCTTGTGGTCATCGTTCATATATCCAAGGCGTCAGACGCTGAAAGTTAGCTAGGGGGGTTGGCTCCTGGCTATGAAATGTACAACAATTCTAACGCAGATCCTCTTAAGTCCACAGGTCGAGTGATGTCGGACTAAGCTACCGACTACGCAAGCAGCTTGCTCCGCCCTCTTGCTCTGCAGTGCCCAAAAGTTAAAGTTCGGAGCGACACTCAGGTCTATCTGGCGACATTGGAACGTACTCAAGTCATTAGGTCTTACCTTTGATCGGAAATGCCATATTGATTGTGGGCGGTCCCTCTTCCCGGAGAAGTATTGAGGATAAATCATTGCACTTGGTTCCCTTCCAGTTGGTCACCGTCAACCAATCGGGCCCCTACCAAAACTCGGACAGGCATCTCAACGGTGCCTTGAAAGTTTCCTTTCGACTCAAGTACCCGTACTTAGCTTGGAACACGCTAGAGGTTTCATAATCAGGAATGCGCGTCTTTAGTTCCTCACAACTGCCGTGACAATACATAAAATCTATGTGGAGCATCCCTTTCGCGGTATAATAGAGCGCTTTCTCTACAGTAAAGTCTATGTGACTTGAGTCCCAGTATACGCTGGTCGCCCCACCCAACCGTCTCATGCGTAGGAATACCCCGGTAAACACGTGAGAACCCCCTAGTCGGAAATCTGGATTAAAACGCTTCTGGGACCACAAGTTTTGGTTCAATGCAACACTCCAGATATAGCGCCACATCATATCCTTAGCAAGTAGGGGATGGTCGGCTCGTTCGGTTACTGGCAGATGGGACCACCAGGAGACGTCCGTAAAAAGACAATTAAACCCAAGTACGGCTTTATAGCTGAGTTTGTTCTAAGTTGTTAAGGGGGACGGCGCGGAAAGCTATGGGGGGAATCCGGGGGTTGCGTCATACCAGTTATCGGCTGCGCATGTGCAATAATACGTACAACGGCTGCTCAGTCGTACAGGTCGACCGATCAGTCATTTGCAGAGTCCGAGTTAAGGTCGGAGGTAATTCGTGCTCGAAGTGGCTGGGGAATTACTGTCGCCGGGGAGAGGCAAGTTCTTTTGGGTTCACCCTTTACCAGGCCCAAAAAAGCCTCATTTCACAGGTTCCGCAAGCTTACTGGGGTTTTGAGCTCTTGGTGACACCCAGTACTGCTGCGGCTGTTCGTACATCTTATTGTTACGGTCAGAGATACTTCTATGGGTTTTGGGTAGCTGTGGCCGATTTCTACCCTTATCACTTTAAGTCTCATAGTACGTTAAGATATATTAAATGGAGACTGGATCACATTCGGATGCAGCGGACAACTTTATGGTGGCTTTTATATTGGTTACGAACCGATTTAGGTGTTCCTGACTGGCGGCCCTTTGGATCCCGACGATAAGAGCTTATCGCGCCCCCACACATGGTGCCATCTTACACGGATTGGGTTCCGCGGTTAGGCAGTGCGACACGTTCCTCCTTCAGGGTAGCCGGGTCGGAAGTTGCGTCGGTATATTCGACTCGGTAGGGCCGTCGCAGGTTGGTCAAGGGTCAACAATAGCCCATCGATTCCCTTGAAGCTCGCTAGACACGCTAGTCGATTGAATTGTCCAACTCTCCAGTGCTGACTGTAGATGGTACCTAATTCAACGAAACTTTACGTCGTGTGCTTCCTAACGCTGTCTCACAGAATTAATGCGCGCATCCACCCACACGAGCTATAGGCCATGGACTACCAAAGCAGCTACTCATGATTACACATTTGTAGTAACTGGTAAGTCCATTCTGTTTTCCCATGTCCGTTGCCCCACAAACGGATACCGTCACATGTGGTGGGGTTGGCAAGCCAGATGCTCCGTGTACTTCGCCCATGCAGGATACAATAAGTGTAGTACCACTAAATCCCTAATTCATATTCCCGTTCTAAATTAACGTCCCTGATGGGTTCACCTCTGCGAATACAGCGTGAGCGTCGGCTGGATAACGATAAGCTAGAGCTAACCCTCGTCTTATACAATCCGATTTTCCTTCTTGGACATATACATCTATTATCGTTGCCCAGGGCGAGTCGGATCCTGACTACTCAGTGGGTAGATTCAGGGCATTGTAGAGGTTCTTACTAAAACAAACCCAAGGTCTTCTATCCGAAAGCGGAGAACATTTGACTTTTGCGGCGGGACCGGTGTCTAGGCATGGTACTTATTAAAATAGCACTGTCACGGTTTGTCGACATCACAACGCCCTGTGCTGTCGAATCTAGTCATAACGTCAGTTCGCCTACGATTGCGTGTCGTCATCTTCGACACTCACTCGCAGTAGATCCCTGGCAGCCAGACCTTTTCTCGCCCACACCCATCTCAGTCAGATCGCTTATTTTAAATGCTTCTTTACAAATGTTGCAAGCAGGCCGACCCCGGATAAAGTTGCCGCGGTGTCGCCGATAACGTTGATAATTTCAAGGAGAGCTTGTTGAGCATACATGGCGTCACGACTCCATTCATTCCCGCTGTAGTCGAATGAACTAGTTTGGGATCTCCAGAGCTACCGTCGATACGACATAAATTAGCTCAGAAAATGATTGTATCCTATGGGCCTTGCCATCCTATTTTGTAAGAAGGGTTACCGGGATCTGTGGTTTCTGCGCGCTCCCCACGGAATCCGAAGGAGGCTGACTTTCTGCGGGCCGTTACAGCCACACGGGACTCAGCGTAACTTTTACAGGCACACGCGGTCCCAACGCGAAGGTTTATACCTCTATTGATAATGGGCCTCAATGTAATCCCTAGCCGGGACACTACCGAAAATAGACTCAGCGCATGAATCTGATGCCGGTCCAGACGATGTTATCTGCCTGCTTCTCGAGCTCGTCGCGGATTCCGCCCGCCACGGCTAAACCTCTCGACACATTACAAAATACTTCACGTACTAACTGGTGCGGCCCCTTCGATACGAGGGCCATTGGGGTTAGGCACTAGCCACCCGGTCCCGGATGAAAGTTTAGCGTACGGGGGACGTTGCCCTTGGACTATACCTTGGTACAAGATCCCCGACGAGCTCTTCGAGCCTATTCGATAACGGGTCTCAGGGTAGAGCCAACCTGTTTGCATCTCTACTAGAAGTCCACGAGCAACAGGATAGACTGTTAGGGACTGGCTCTTTTTCATCATTATAGCTCACCTGTGAACCCGTCAGAACCCTAGTATTGAAACTAGGTGGGCGGACACCCTTCCATAATACTCATGACATCTTCTGCACGCCAGACCCATAGTTCGGTATCTTTGTGGGTAGTAAAGTGGCGATACCAAGCACCCGGTAGAGGACACTCTCTCAGACGCCCGTTAGACAGTAACAGATCACCTCGTGACTAACTTCAGTCCGGGTTGATGCGATTATCGAGTCAAATTGCGTCTTTGACGACTCCTTGGGATCCAGTACTGCGATAAGGTGTACCGGGAGCGGCTCCAAGTTACTCAACGTAATAGATAGATGGTGTTTGAGAGAGCAAAGCTTCATCCCACTTGCCGCAGCTGCTTTCGCCCTTTTAGAGTTTTGGCTCGCGTGGTCTTCTCGATACTGTGGTAATTTTGCGGGATGCCCTATGTTGGTGCCCTTATAAACCTTTCCAGCACCCCCCAGGCCTAGTCTCGCCTCACTCCAGCGTATGCTATGGTAGCAAATCAATGGCGTCTCGTAGGATAGGTACCCGGCGAGTAGATCCGACGAGCTTATTCTGGGCGCTAGCTCGAACGTTCCCTGTGAGACACTAAGGGCTAATATCGGTGGATGAGTGGCGTGGTGCGGTTTGGGGTGGTCGTTTTTTGTCGATTCAAGGTCTGTCATGCTCCCCTATTGCCTCTTACCATCATCGGGGATTAATATCAAAAGTAATCCGTTAGCTGCTCGGCGTGTTTTCATGGACAGTTTATTGTAATGCGCCAAAAAAATCACTGTGCGAGAGTTCCGTCCGCTGGTTACTAGCCAGACAACCGGACAACCAGCGCCCTATTTTTACAAGCGATATAGCTGATCTGTCGACGAGGAACGATAAGATGAAGAGTCGATGTCGGGGGCAACTCTTGAATCTCGATCTGCGCGAATGTCTAAAATAGCAGCTCCCACCCCGGACGTCGTAACTGCACGCTAACACCAGTTGTTATGCGGGTGATTACTACTACCGCTAGATTTTGCTTTAGGCGATCCGCTAGCTAGTGTAAAAGCACATAAGGTAGACTCTACGTCCGGCAAGAAAAATCCCTCTTGCTGTGCGTACGCAAGTAAAATGCCAAAACAGCCTCGTACAGACATGATCGTATCGTCGCTGATGACTTAGGAGCCCAGAGCTCCTGGGAACCATAGATTGTTCGGAGAACTAACGCGGCCGATCATCCGACGATAATCCACCTCCTCAGGCATTGACTGACCCCACATATGACTTCCTCGATACTTGGAGAATATTACACTCCGCTGCGCGACCTTTATCAGATACTTGCTGCGACACTAGGTCGTTCGACAAGATACAAGTCGACTGGTCCCGCCACTTAGTAGCCCGACCACACGGATCCCATCGGGCTGTATGTAAAATACTCTTGTTCAATGTCTCTTAGTCAAAAATTTTTGGATCCGGCGACCGATCACGTGTAGCGCTCGTGGCTGAGAGGGCCCCCCTATGCTGGATAGCTGTTGCGTCCTCTTTTTATAGGGTATAGTGGAAGCTCCCGAGATGGTTCGTTCCTCTAAATGGATTAACGTCCTAGTCGCTGCCTAACCAAACTGAAGCCAAGACCTTACATTCACTCGATAGCTCTCAATTTTTTGTCTTGTGGTGTCGGAAATCCCCGCTGTCTCCCTAATGGTGATCCTGACGCTTCACCCGCGTGGCTACACCGTTAGACCCAGTGGAGCAAAACTTTCTTTAAAGCAGCTGCGTAAACCCGGTAATATGAAACGTTCTCGGATGTCAGGGCTTGGAGTCCCCGCCGCCCAACGTGTTTGTGCCCGGTAGTAGATCTGATAGAATGCCCTTCTAATGTCAGCTTTCGGTGTATCGGGACCAAGGATGCTGCGGACGAGCTGAGCCCGTTTTGACCCTGATAACTCATTTTAGCTTGTCAGAAGGTCTTCCATTCTACGACCTCTTAAGAACGTTATATGCGACTCGGCTTATTAACACGGGCGTGAATCCCACCTTCTTATGAGCGGTTTCGAATGGCTTGAAAGCAATCCAGTCAGGAATGACGCTAATAGGCGCAATCATAAGTTATTAAGTTATAGGTGCTCCCGTATCTACGTTTGTTTAATAGGGTAGCTTTCCCGAGATGCGAGCCGCGTCCGTTGTTGCATCAACAGCAAATTTTCCGAAACCTAACCATCAATTTGGCTTTGAGACGTCCGCTTTTGTCGAAATGTGGCAGTGAAGCTACTGACACTGCTCTCAATCTACATTTTCGACTCGGACGAATTAAGACCGACTTCACGTACTCCCCATGCGCATCCGTGCCAGTGATAGAAAGACAGATTAGTGGCTTTGGTGCGCGAGAGTCATTATTTCTGCATATAGCGTTTTGTTTCCGTATTTCTGGGGATGAACATATCGACTCTGACTCTTATATCCACCTAAAGACTGAGTCATCCGTTTTTAACGACAGCAGCGCTGTCTACCACTCAATCGCCACGACTGCATTCTTGGGTAATTGCACGCCGAACACGAGGCGGCTAGTTCTACGGTTTAGCTGATGGTAATAAGACTTCAGGTAGTGCCAACTGCGGTTGGCTGGAGGAACCGCGCAAGTCCCCCCGACACTTATTGGAACGGGTATTGCATCGATTTATATAGAAATGCTCTAATATTGGAATCGTCGTATAGGAAGGCAGGACCCGGAACCTACCCTTCCCTGTCATGTCCAGGGCGGAAGAGGTGGTGCTATCCAACGTTCATCGAATGTCGTCTGCCCGACCTCAGACGAATTTCCTTAATCTTTCTCCACCGGAATAGCTCTCGTTACGTTATCTGTTGACATGACTCTGGGTATTACTTCCTCACTGTCTCTGAGGTTAGGTTACGTGCTTCCGGGCACGGCTACGCGTTTACGGGTCTTTATGTTCTGAGCTTTGGCGACCCAAAACTGACCAATAAAGGTACTCAGCAATCTCTTCACGCTCAGATCCAACGGAAGTCTTCTGTTCGCCGGTGATCGGCTACCCGGATATGTCGAAATAAGTTGTTAATCTATAAGTCTCTTCATCTGGTACGCTCGCATCTGAGGAAAAATTGTACTATCCGTACAATACTAATGCTGTAGATTTAACTTGTACGACGTATTAGCTTACGCTAACGATGACCCGGCACAAACTCACCGATGTATCTCCCGGATTCTAGTGTGCCAAGCGGGTAGTGATTTCTCCCTATGTCCCAATTAATAGGATTTGCAAGTCATCTGTCAGCTTTCATTCACGTAAACGTAAGACTTCCATTCGGGTAAGAGAGCCCCCGCCCGAGAACAAGTTCCCGCTCCGCTGTGTGGCATACTCCTGTGCCGGACGCCAAATGCGCAGGACCTGTGCTGTGCGTTAAAAAGTTACGGCCCAGAGGTGCACTTGGTTTTGATTTACTTTAAGTCCAGGAGTTCTCCATAACTTCGATCGAATCCAGCCCTGCAAACCCAGTGACGGCGACCTCTCTGACCTGCAATGGCATCCATGCTTTCATTGCGTCCAGAGTGATTCAGCTGTCGGCTATAGCGCACCACTCCGGCCACCAGCGGCAAATCCCATCGTCGTGTCATCGACGATAGACTTCCTATCTCCGACGAAGGCGGGTTTAGGCAATACCTGTTCGGCATTGGGTACTGATACACGGCCGCAACCCCGGGTATATCGCGTTAGTGTCGTCCTCAACATATCGGCAGGGCCTCTGTGCGACTAGTGATGTCCCCGAGTTATAGCAAGCAATCGCGTCATTGGGGTACACGTGAACGGGTGATAAAGCTGGAGAAGCGTCTGATACACCGACGAAGGCTAATTCTGCGGCCGTAGATGTCCTACGAGCTCACGCCATGATACTCCCTCGTGAGAGTTGACATAAGACGCGAGAGGAGCCAAGTTAACCTTCCAAACAACAAGATTTGCAATCGGTTAGTCTGTCCGATCTCATTCCTGACCGCGTAGAATCCCAAGACTTTCGATTTTATGTTGTTCGTCATTATACACGGAAGTGTGTAGGTGTCACTTATACATACTTTAGGACGTGTATATACAAAAGTTCAGATTGGGACCATCTCGGCATCGGCGCGGAGTTCAATAT
>NW_024705487.1:0-2780 GCF_018977255.1 Callorhinchus milii | reverse complement strand
TTCAATGTTAAAGTGTCTACCCATAGACTTCAATGTTAAAGTGTCTACCCATAGACTTCAATGTTAAAGTGTCTACCCATAGACTTCAATGTTAAAGTGTCTACCCATAGACTTCAATGTTAAAGTGTCTACCCATAGACTTCAATGTTAAAGTGTCTACCCATAGACTTCAATGTTAAAGTGTCTACCCATAGACTTCAATGTTAAAGTGTCTACCCATAGACTTCAATGTTAAAGTGTCTACCCATAGACTTCAATGTTAAAGTGTCTACCCATAGACTTCAATGTTAAAGTGTCTACCCATAGACTTCAATGTTAAAGTGTCTACCCATAGACTTCAATGTTAAAGTGTCTACCCATAGACTTCAATGTTAAAGTGTCTACCCATAGACTTCAATGTTAAAGTGTCTACCCATAGACTTCAATGTTAAAGTGTCTACCCATAGACTTCAATGTTAAAGTGTCTACCCATAGACTTCAATGTTAAAGTGTCTACCCATAGACTTCAATGTTAAAGTGTCTACCCATAGACTTCAATGTTAAAGTGTCTACCCATAGACTTCAATGTTAAAGTGTCTACCCATAGACTTCAATGTTAAAGTGTCTACCCATAGACTTCAATGTTAAAGTGTCTACCCATAGACTTCAATGTTAAAGTGTCTACCCATAGACTTCAATGTTAAAGTGTCTACCCATAGACTTCAATGTTAAAGTGTCTACCCATAGACTTCAATGTTAAAGTGTCTACCCATAGACTTCAATGTTAAAGTGTCTACCCATAGACTTCAATGTTAAAGTGTCTACCCATAGACTTCAATGTTAAAGTGTCTACCCATAGACTTCAATGTTAAAGTGTCTACCCATAGACTTCAATGTTAAAGTGTCTACCCATAGACTTCAATGTTAAAGTGTCTACCCATAGACTTCAATGTTAAAGTGTCTACCCATAGACTTCAATGTTAAAGTGTCTACCCATAGACTTCAATGTTAAAGTGTCTACCCATAGACTTCAATGTTAAAGTGTCTACCCATAGACTTCAATGTTAAAGTGTCTACCCATAGACTTCAATGTTAAAGTGTCTACCCATAGACTTCAATGTTAAAGTGTCTACCCATAGACTTCAATGTTAAAGTGTCTACCCATAGACTTCAATGTTAAAGTGTCTACCCATAGACTTCAATGTTAAAGTGTCTACCCATAGACTTCAATGTTAAAGTGTCTACCCATAGACTTCAATGTTAAAGTGTCTACCCATAGACTTCAATGTTAAAGTGTCTACCCATAGACTTCAATGTTAAAGTGTCTACCCATAGACTTCAATGTTAAAGTGTCTACCCATAGACTTCAATGTTAAAGTGTCTACCCATAGACTTCAATGTTAAAGTGTCTACCCATAGACTTCAATGTTAAAGTGTCTACCCATAGACTTCAATGTTAAAGTGTCTACCCATAGACTTCAATGTTAAAGTGTCTACCCATAGACTTCAATGTTAAAGTGTCTACCCATAGACTTCAATGTTAAAGTGTCTACCCATAGACTTCAATGTTAAAGTGTCTACCCATAGACTTCAATGTTAAAGTGTCTACCCATAGACTTCAATGTTAAAGTGTCTACCCATAGACTTCAATGTTAAAGTGTCTACCCATAGACTTCAATGTTAAAGTGTCTACCCATAGACTTCAATGTTAAAGTGTCTACCCATAGACTTCAATGTTAAAGTGTCTACCCATAGACTTCAATGTTAAAGTGTCTACCCATAGACTTCAATGTTAAAGTGTCTACCCATAGACTTCAATGTTAAAGTGTCTACCCATAGACTTCAATGTTAAAGTGTCTACCCATAGACTTCAATGTTAAAGTGTCTACCCATAGACTTCAATGTTAAAGTGTCTACCCATAGACTTCAATGTTAAAGTGTCTACCCATAGACTTCAATGTTAAAGTGTCTACCCATAGACTTCAATGTTAAAGTGTCTACCCATAGACTTCAATGTTAAAGTGTCTACCCATAGACTTCAATGTTAAAGTGTCTACCCATAGACTTCAATGTTAAAGTGTCTACCCATAGACTTCAATGTTAAAGTGTCTACCCATAGACTTCAATGTTAAAGTGTCTACCCATAGACTTCAATGTTAAAGTGTCTACCCATAGACTTCAATGTTAAAGTGTCTACCCATAGACTTCAATGTTAAAGTGTCTACCCATAGACTTCAATGTTAAAGTGTCTACCCATAGACTTCAATGTTAAAGTGTCTACCCATAGACTTCAATGTTAAAGTGTCTACCCATAGACTTCAATGTTAAAGTGTCTACCCATAGACTTCAATGTTAAAGTGTCTACCCATAGACTTCAATGTTAAAGTGTCTACCCATAGACTTCAATGTTAAAGTGTCTACCCATAGACTTCAATGTTAAAGTGTCTACCCATAGACTTCAATGTTAAAGTGTCTACCCATAGACTTCAATGTTAAAGTGTCTACCCATAGACTTCAATGTTAAAGTGTCTACCCATAGACTTCAATGTTAAAGTGTCTACCCATAGACTTCAATGTTAAAGTGTCTACCCATAGACTTCAATGTTAAAGTGTCTACCCATAGACTTCAATGTTAAAGTGTCTACCCATAGACTTCAATGTTAAAGTGTCTACCCATAGACTTCAATGTTAAAGTGTCTACCCATAGACTTCAATGTTAAAGTGTCTACCCATAGACTTCAATGTTAAAGTGTCTACCCATAGACTTCAATGTTAAAGTGTCTACCCATAGACTTCAATGT